>NW_015505604.1:256305-291564 GCF_001515645.1 Sinocyclocheilus grahami | reverse complement strand
GGGGGGGGGGGGGGGGGGGGGGTCACAGGGAAGGTCTTGGCTACAGTACAGATCAAGCATTATTAATGTTGTAGATAGTCTTAACATGTCAGCTGCAGGACACCGGTATCAAGCAAGCCTGGTGTAGGAAAAAACAGAGGATGGATAAAGGTTTTAACTAACTAAATATACTCTCAAACTAGATATGTAGAGAGCTAAAATGAGATCAAGCTGTTGGTAAGGGGTGGTGTTTAAGAAGAGCAAACAATTGCTGGATAAATCCAATATGATCCAAACAAGTCATATGATCCTTAGTTACTCAATACACCTCTTCCTGTCATCTTTTTTTGTTTGGAGATGCTAGTCACCCATGGGATTTATTTGCTAAAGCCCAGTTTCAGGCAAAACATAGCAACAGCTTTAATGCAGGAGAGATGGGACTGATTTGTTTGTCAGAGCAAGTGGATGAGGGTGGAGACTTACACAAACACTTTGATCAGAAATCATGCAAAGTTAATGATATCAAGACAGAGACAAAAACAAAATACAAGACATAATAAGAGAGATAAAGAAACCTTAGAAGAGTATTATGAAGTGTAATAACAGTCCTATGTTTTTCAAAGACAAATTCTGAATGTTGGTTTGACAAAGATTAGTTTGAAAATAGAAAAAAAAACAATGGTTTCAAACAATTAAAATTGTATATAAAATTGTATACACTGAATATCTTCATATTTAATACATTTTAAAAAGTTTGTGGTCAGTAAGATGTTTTAATGTTTTTGAAGAAAGTATCTTATGCCCACCAAGGCTGCATTTATATGATAAAAAAAATACAGTAAAAAGAGTATGATTGTGATTGTGTATTATTACAATTTAAAACTGTTTTCTATTTTAATGTAATTTATTCCTGTGATGGCAAAGCTGAATGTGACATTTAGTCTTCAGTGTCACATGATCCTTCAGAAAATCATTCTAATGTGCTGATTTGGTACTTAAATATTTCTTATTATTATTATCAGTGTTGAAAACAGTTGTGCTGCTATATATTTTGTAGAGCATTTTTTCAAGATTCTTTGATGAATACAAATTAAAATAGAAATATATATACTGCCACTTATGATCAATTTAATGCATCCTTACTGAATTTAATTAATTTCTTTAAAAAAAAACAGTCAGTATTTGTGACCTCGTTCAACACACTATGACCTATCGACCCCACAACCCAGAGTTTATTCGAGCCCAAAGCCTGTGTGTTGAATGCATGTCTATGTCTGTGGTTTGTCAACACTGTTTTGTCCCTCTTTGTTTTGTTGCTCTCTTGAATATGTATGCCCTTCAAAAAGGGACAAAGGGACAGAACCCAAAACAGCTAAACAGCCCACCAAAGACACCCACACACACACTTTACAAATAATAAAAAAAAATAACCCAGAAAAACACACAAAACAGCTAGACATTCTGTGGTCTTATATGATAAAAAAATACAGTAAAAAGAGTATGATTGTGATTGTGTATTATTACAATTTAAAACTGTTTTCTATTTTAATGTAATTTATTCCTGTGATGGCAAAGCTGAATGTGACATTTAGTCTTCAGTGTCACATGATCCTTCAGAAAATCATTCTAATGTGCTGATTTGGTACTTAAATATTTCTTATTATTATTATCAGTGTTGAAAACAGTTGTGCTGCTATATATTTTGTAGAGCATTTTTTCAAGATTCTTTGATGAATACAAATTAAAATAGAAATATATATACTGCCACTTATGATCAATTTAATGCATCCTTACTGAATTTAATTAATTTCTTTAAAAAAAAAACAGTCAGTATTTGTGACCTCGTTCAACACACTATGACCTATCGACCCCACAACCCAGAGTTTATTCGAGCCCAAAGCCTGTGTGTTGAATGCATGTCTATGTCTGTGGTTTGTCAACACTGTTTTGTCCCTTTTTGTTTTGTTGCTCTCTTGAATATGTATGCCCTTCAAAAAGGGACAAAGGGACAGAACCCAAAACAGCTAAACAGCCCACCAAAGACACCCACACACACACTTTACAAATAATAAAAAAAAATAACCCAGAAAAACACACAAAACAGCTAGACATTCTGTGGTCAGGCTGGAGTTATTTGTCTCTAGTCAAGCTTTGAAATATTTCATGTGTCATTTTATGAACAGTTCTTCAGAGATCAAGTAAACAGCGTGGACAGGGAATGTTGCTGTTTCTCTCTCTCCACTTCCTTTTGTTTGATTAGACAAACATAAAAACAGTGGGGTATGTAAACATGCGCTACGCTCAACCAGAGGATGAGTTTACAAGACTCGAGAGTTGGGAAATGATGCTGATCAACTCGTTTCTGTAGGGATGAAGAGAGCAAGAACACACACATTGTCTCAGACATCGCTATAAAGAAATGACACCTACAGGCTGCAGATGGTCTGTATGGACTGTGGTGGCCTGTGTGAAACCACTTTCTGAGCAAGGCGCATGAGGTTTCTCACACTCTGCAAAACTTGTGACTCAAGTGTGAAAGCCCCTCTGAACCACACGTGAGGGCAATGAAACTCTTCAAAACACCTTGAGTCTGACCTTTTTTAGAAGAATGTAAAAACTCACTGTAACTGTAATAGTACATCATTAAACACCAAAAACAGTTTAAACAGCAATATCAGCTTGCCAGTTCAGATTTGGGAAGCAGTTACTTACACTTGCGAAGGAGTGTTGTTTAGCCGTTTTAACTGAGTGATAATTGAGCAGCATATTAGAATGATTTCTGAAGCATCATGACACTGAAGACAGGAGTAATGACCGCTGAACATTCAGCTTTGCCATCACAGGAAAAAATTACATTTTAAACAATGTTTCAGTTCTGAACGCATTCCTGATTAAATAACAGCAGTCATCATGAGCATAAGAGACTTCTTTGAAAAACATTTAAAAATTAGAATTGAATTCTAAGTACAAAATGTCCCAACAGCAATGGCAATATCCAAAATCCTGGGACATTGTTTGGTCCCCAAAATATCTTTTTGAAAATCTAAAATAGCAGAAAGTTTTGTGTGAGGGGTAGGTTTAGGGCAAGGGGATAGAAAATTCAGTTTGTACTCTTTTGTACAGTTTGTACACTTCTAACCACTTGTGTGTCTGTCTGTCTATATATATATATATATATTTATATTATTTATATATATATATAATTTATAATTTTTTTTCTATCTTTCTGCTATTTTAGATTTTTAAAGAACTTCATGTGTGGACAAAAGTAGGGACCTGACCGTTACACCAATAGGGACTTTAATTACATCACATCACATTCTATATACATTGACCATTAACACAGAGTTGTTCCCCCTTTGCAGCTATCAGAGCTTTCACTCTTCTAGAAACACTTTCCACAAGATTTTGGAATGTTTCTTTGGGAATTTTTGACCATTCTTCCAGCAGTGCTTTTGTAAGGTCAGGCACTGATGTTGAATGAGAACGCCTGGCTTGCAATCTCCATTCCATTTCATCCCAAAGGTGTTCGACGGGGTTGAGGTCAGGGCTCTGTATGGGTCAGTCAAGTTCTGCCTTTATGGACCTTGCAGTGTGCACTGGGGTACAGTCATGCTGGAATAGAAAAAGGCCATCCCCAAAACAATTATTGTTCAACATGTCTTGATATATTGAAGCAGTAAGAGGCCTAGCCCAGTCCTTGTAGAACCCACACCATAATCCCTCCTTCACCAAACTTTACAGTTGGCACAGTACAGTCTGGCAGGAAATGCTGTCCTGGCATCCACCAAACTCATCGCCCTTTAGACTGCCAAGAACACACAGAACATGTTTCCTCTGCTCCGGAGTCCAGTGGCGGCATGCTTTACACCACTCCATCTGACGCTTGGCATTGTACTTGGTGATGTGAGGCTTGCATGCAGTTGCTTGCCCATGGAAACCCATTCCATGAAACTCCCGTTGCACAATTTTTTTTGCTGATATTAATGCCAGTGAAAGTTTGGAACACTTCAGCTTATGTAATGAGCAGTGGCGACTTTTACACGGCATGCGCCTCAGCAGTCGGTGACCAGCCCCTCTGTGACTTTACAAGGTCTTCCGTTCATGGCTGACAGTTGCTGCGGTTCCTAAATGCTTCCACTTTCCAGTAATACCACTTACAGTTGACTGTGGAATATCTAGCAGGGATGAAATTTCCTGAACTGACTTGCTGCAAAGGTAGCATCCTATCACGGTGCCATATATGAGTTCACTGAGCTCTTCAGAAAATCCCATTTTTTTCCCTCAAATGTTTGTAAATGCAGACTACATGGCTAGGTACTTGATTTTATTCACACGTGGCAATGGGTTTGATTGAAACACCCGAATTTAATAATCAAGAGGTGTGTCCCAATAACTTTGTCCATAAACACACACAGGCACACATAAACAGTATATGTTACTTTTTTTAAAGATTAACTGCGTGTTATTTGACAGCCGTCTAAAAGTAAATAACCAACATTACCCAATATATCCAATAATGACTGATAAATATAAAATGTAAAAAAAAGTTGACTAATAATCAATTTAGTACCAATACATCAAGCATGTACAACAGTTAGCAATGATGGGAACTATATACTGTATGTAACCCTGGATCACAAAACCAGTCATAAGGGTCATTTGTTTAAATGAAAACTGAATAAATAAGCTTTCCATTGATGTATGGTTTGCTGAGATACAACTATTTGAAAATCTGGAATCTGAGGGTGCAAAAAAAATATCAAAATATTGAGAAAATCACCTTTAAAGTTGTCCAAATGAAGTTCTTAGCAATGCATATTACTAATCAAAAATTAAGTTTTGATAGATTTACTGTAGGAAATTTACAAAATATCTTCATAAAACATGATCTTTAATTAATATCCTAATGAGTTTTGGCATGAAAGAAAATTCTGTAATTTTGACCCATACAATGTATTGTTGGCTATTGCTACAAATATCCCCGTGCTACTTAAGACTGGTTTTGTGGTCCAGGGTCACATATATTTAGAGGCCCGTAGCATTGTACTACTCTGGTGCTGGATTTTGCTAAGCACCACAATTTAAATGAATTGTTCTTTTTGAATAATTCTCATTTGTAAGCTGTTTGATAAAGTGTCTGCTCAATGAATAAATGTAAATGCAGCGTGTTGAGAGGACTGAGAATTGCAGTGCTGAATCCCTGAAGCAATAAATGTGTGATTGCATGAGGTCATTAGAAAGAGAGAGCAAGAGAAAGAGAAAAACAAGTCATAATTCCATATATCCATCATATAAAATGGACATTCCCTAAAATAACTTACCTAGCCTCACAGAGGGTTATTTTCAGTATGTTCTTGGTGGCTAACACCCTAGACAAGCCTAACTGAAGCAGACCACCATCAGAGCACTGTTGCATTCTGTTTTCCCAAAACATTCCAAGCATCGAAAAAGAAAAGAGAAGAGGAAAGAAAAGAAAAGAATAATCAGAAGTACTGTGGTTTGTGTCAGCAAGGATGACCAGAACCTAAAACATCTTGTAAGAATAATAGTCGTAAACTAAAAAAAGGGGACGAAAAAAAGTGTTGGAATGGCTTTTGTTAGAACTGTAAATTCCATACCCGGTTCTGAGCCACGGTGGTGAGAGAGCAGAGATGCTATTCCCCTCTCTGTCATCCTGGGGGTCCGACATGCACTTACACATACACAAGACTGCAGGGAAAAGCAGAATCCAGAATCCAGTACACGGCTGTGTGGTTGTGGTCAGTATATGCTTGGGCAGGATAATTCATAATTCCTTCACCTCTCTTTCTCCTTCTATCTTTATCTGTTTCTTGCTTTCACACACACTCACAAAACACACTGGCACGCTTCAGAGAACATACACACACCAGCCTCATGCCAAAGGCAAACTGTGAAAAACCAGCACCCACAAAACCTCTCAGAGAGGGAATAATCCACATACCAGATTTCAACAGCTTTAACACTGAGTGAATAAACAAGAATAATGCTACATTTTGTCTTTTTTAGACAAAAGTGGGGGGGGGGGGGGGGGGCTGAAACAATGGTGGAGCAGTCCAAAACCTTCCTGGCTTAAAACAATACCATCAATCAATGTAAGCAGAGAAAACAAACACACAAATTTATTAAGAGGAGCTCTACGACCCTTGAGTGCTTTAACTCTTTACGTTCAGACACACACATAGGAAGTACCTAATTACTTTATCTGCACAGCAGAGGGAGAGAGCAGACATGTGACTTTCCACAGCCGAGGAGATTAACATGAGGAACTGGGTTTAGTGTTCACAGAAGGCTCTGGTTCATATCAGATCTTAGCCAAGGGCTCGTCTTCATCTCAGCTCAAGGCAATGAGAGTCTCCAGCCTAGAGAAAAGAAAGACGTCATGCATATATTAACCTAAATGGGCCTGCAGTGAGTTTAGCCCCAGGTCGTCTGGCTCTGTGCTCCATGTAGCAATTTCATGTGCATTTAATTTCACAAAATAAGAATAATATTATAGGCTAGAGTTGTTATCACATGCTCAGATAACATCATATCTTCCAGTCTTTTATTGACATCTATTGCAAATTTCTACCTGCCTACAAACATGCTTTGTTAACTATAAAGCTATCCTGTTGTGACAAAACCTATAAAATTGGGGGCATTTGAAAGAAAAAAAACTGACAGTTATTTAGAAGTAATTGTTGTTGTTTTGGTCATTAAAATTTGGTCAAGTCAACCGTTGTAAGTTTTGTAAACATCTGTTCCAGTGTGGTTTCCAGAAACACTATAAACTGGACAGGAACCCAACAACAACCAATAAACCAGTAAGAGAAATCCTCAGATCATTTGTCTGTTGTTGGCAGTTTACCATGGTGCATACTGATAACAAGGACAAAGCAAGGGCCAGAATCAACTTTAGTCAACAGTTCATCACCTTCACAATCAAGTAACTATCAGTTTTGCCAGAGTCATTTTAAATAAAGAAAAGAATAGAGATGTTAAAATAGATTTATATATGATGATATTGATAATATTAATTGACATTAATAATCATTTAGGTAACACTTTATTTTAAGGTGTCCTTGGTACATGTGACATGTACTTGCTATTATAATAACAATAAATTATGAATAATTACATGCAAGTAACCCTAATACTAACCATATAGTAAGTACACGATCTTAATTAATATTACTCAGTAATTATATAATTACACTGTAACAAAATAAAGTAAAATAATGTAATAGTGTAAATCATAATTTATACAACAAATAAAATAATTTATTTATAAATCAAATATTAAATTGATATGAAATGTATCATAATACATGTATTAATATTGACAAAATTATTTACTATTATTTAAAAAATATGTATTATTATTAGGATTATTATATTAATCATTTTAAATAATGCTTGTTATTAATAATAATGATCCTCATTTAAAATATATATATATATATATATTTTTTTTTTTTTTTATTATTTTTTTTTTTTTAAAGATCATATTCAAGATCTAAATTTATGTATTAAACATTAATTGATATATTTATTTATTGTTCTTTTTTCATTCAAGTTTAACTGGTCTTTCAATAGCAACCCACCCTGCTAGGTAAATGCTCAACAAGACTGCATACTCAAGGTATTAATCATACAGCCCACCTGGGTGGTTCTAGAAATTTGATTGTATCAAAAAGCTAAAGTATTTTAACATCTGGTATGATCTACTCACATTCATTTAGTCTTTTCGAAGCAAAACTGCTGAAGTGATTTATCTTGACAATCTCTTCTTGTTAGTCCTTTATTTTGTATGCCAAACAACTGTGTGTGTGTGTGTGAGGCTGCTGGTGTGTGTGTGTGTGTTTTCAATTAACAAAAAAGAAAAGAAAACATTAAACACAGTACTGCCACTGTAAAGACCCAGAGGTTACAAAGGTGAACAGGAAACCTCCATGGTTAAATATTATAAAGTGCCAATAAGAGACTCCAAACTCCAGATATCAGAGCAAGAGCAGAAAATCCCTGACCACCTCGCTCTGCCTTTCCTCATAAATGAGAGTGAACCATGTAAGAGCTCTGGGATGCAGTCCTTAACAGAATTCAGCATTCACCTGATCAAATTGAGCATGGCTGTGCCTCGTTCACTCTCTCTCTCCCCCTCTCCTCTCAATCCACGCTGAGTAAAGCATGAGCAGGCATCCCGCTGCCCCCCTGCTGTGTACAGAGCACAGGGAGCGGAGTACTCTAAACATCCACAACCCACGTGCTTCAGTCAGGATCCTGCTCAGATTATTAGTCCATAATCCAAAACCCCTGAAATCCCAGGGGCTAAGTGCACAAAGCTACGTGCAACCAGGGGCAGAATGTGGTCAGAAGCGGGGCTGGCAGGTTCGTTAAAAATGATTATGTGTGAGGGGGCTCTGACACCTCGGCGTGCTGAAGAGGGGGACCCTCTGGATGTATGGGATGGCTGGTGGGTTACGGTACAGTTTGATTTCTGAAAGTGAGGAGGCTTACCCACAGAGAAAGAAATGCTCTGTGCCTGCCAGGCACAAAAAAAGCTGAGGCTTAAAGAGCTACATGGCTTTGAAATATTCACTTGAAACGAGTCTCAAAACTCACACACGCGAAATCCGAGCTCTCCCGACATAGCTTCTGGATCTGAAGGCAACAGTTGGAAACGGCTACGTTGGCGCCATATGTGGAACTGCGTGCTTTCACATCAAAATCGACAATGTGTGATTTAGTGACAAGTTCACAAGCCATCGTCCAAATTCTCCAAAACTCAAGTCTATGCTTGACCATGTACATAAACAGCCACATTTGAGGTATGGCTTCATACCAACGGACCACTCTGTAATACAGCAAGTGCTTCTCAGAAATCCCTATAGATGCAATAAAAGCTTCACTGTAAAGGGGCTTTCATGTCTGATCTGGTTGT
The DNA here is from genome assembly GCF_001515645.1 of Sinocyclocheilus grahami. Lineage (NCBI taxonomy): Eukaryota > Metazoa > Chordata > Actinopteri > Cypriniformes > Cyprinidae > Sinocyclocheilus > Sinocyclocheilus grahami. The sequence goes on along the minus strand of NW_015505604.1, from coordinate 282,641 downwards.
ATAATTGTATAGTGAACTGATACCTCAAGAAAGCATGTTAATATGAAACTGTTCTGCGGGAGAGTGAGAAAAAAAGCACTGGAAATTACCTAAAGTACTTTGTGTCCACTGATGATCATAAAAGTTACAACGAAGAAGAAAAAAAATGTGATGTGATGATGTGATGCTCATTTTTGTCCTATGAATTAACAAAAAAAATTTTAATGCAAATTTTAAAAAAAAAATCCTGTTTCCACAATTAATCTAAAAAATTGATTGTTTGACCTTTTTATGACAAGACAAAGATAATTCAGGTTGTAAAATGTGGTGACTTTTTATTCAGCAAGGATGCAACAATTAAAACTAGACGATAAAAAGTTACAGACAATTTCCATTTCAAATAAATACTGTTCTTTTGAACTTTCGATTCATTATATAATTCTGAAAATCACAGTTTCCACAAAAATATTAAGCAGCAACACTGTTTTCAACATTGATAGTAATAAGAAATGTTCTTATTATATAAATCATCATTAGAATGATCTCTGAAGGATCACATGACACTGAAAACTGCTGAAAATTCAGCGTTGCCATCACAGGAATTAATTCACATTTTAAAATCTTCAAATAGAAAAGAGTTATTTGAAATTGCAATACTATCACAACATTTACTGTATTTTCCATCAAATAAATGCAGCCTTGGTGAGCATTTCTTTTGGAAAAAACATCTTTCAAAAATATTACCAACCCCAAACTTTTGAATTGCAGTGTATGTTTTCCCCTTTTTTACCTTTACCAACCCCAAACCTACACTATACATGACATTTTCTTAATTAATTTCATAAGAATTTTGTTCTTCATTAAACTGAAATGTTTCTCGAAAGTGGTGCAACACCATATTAAACCAACATGTGTTTTAAACTAGATTTTTAAAAGATTTTCCTTTTCTTTCCATTTTGGACGTATCATTGACCCAAAAATTAACCCCGTCAGGGCACATATCTGTGAACACTGGCAGAGAAGGCCAAAGGCAGAGCCATCTTCTGAACCAAAATGTGGGGAAAAATAAAGATAGTTGCCACTTTAAGCTAGTAAATCTCTGAAAGTCACGTCAAGCTACTAAATCTCTTTTGCAAGTGAACTGAAATCACTCGATTGACCTCATTCAGATGAAATTCTAATTTGTATCTGATTATAACGGGCTGCCCTGAGGGACAGCTCTGTTTTCAGTCCAAAACGGCAGAATCCACAATGACCGCAAAAATCTCATCAGATCATTTCACTCAGAAAAGACATGTGGAACTCCTCAGCCATCATCCTCAATCTTATAGACCCCCCAGGTACACTGGGGGGGTCTATAAAACACACACAGATAACACATAGACCGAGGGCGAGAGAGAGAAAAGAGAATGGAATCCAAACCACATGTCAATTTAGTGCAACTGTGAAGGCTGTGAAAAGATCTATAATTCATGTACGAGTAACACTGTGGAACCACTCAAATACGCAAATCCTGGGAGGAACATTGATTCATATCATATGTCCTTCCAACACTTGACAACACTTTGAGTTCAGTAATAAGAAGTTATCCTGAAAATCTCAAATGCTTTTGTCAGTCACACATATCAAAGAGAGAACTGGCAGCAGTGACTCACTAAACTTTAGTGGCATTTTGGCATCAGAAGTGCCACTATAGATGAGAAACCTTTACCTATCAGAAAGCAGTCTTTCATCTTTTGGCTCCTGCCAGCAAACACACATACACAAAGTGCCTTTATTATCATTCAAACAATTAACACTATTAATACTATCATTAATCATTTTTCTATGGTCTTTGAAACTCACCAGACAAACCCTATACTGCAACTAAAATAATTACCACTCAAAGCATGCTTGTGATTCTGGGAGAAAAAGAGACAAATGTTGTGTTAACTTTTATATGAATCAGATAAAATGTTTCAAACTATTATCAGAGCCAGTAAAACACACACACACACACACACACACACACACACCAGCAGCACCACAAGAGCTCTAGTGCGTGTCTTTCTATCAGGCCAGAACAGCAGGGCAGGACTTGAAAGCAGTTCCATACAACCATGGTACATGTCACAGCCAAGAGAATGCGTTTAAGAAAATCATTTTTCTATGGTCTTTGAAACTCACCAGACAAACCCTATACTGCAACTAAAATAATTACCACTCAAAGCATGCTTGTGATTCTGGGAGAAAAAGAGACAAATGTTGTGTTAACTTTTATATGAATCAGATAAAATGTTTCAAACTATTATCAGAGCCAGTAAAACACACACACACACACACACCAGCAGCACCACAAGAGCTCTAGTGCGTATCTTTCTATCAGGCCAGAACAGCAGGGCAGGACTTGAAAGCAGTTCCATACAACCATGGTACATGTCACAGCCAAGAGAATGCGTTTAAGAAGTTGTCCACTGAAAACCACAAGAGATGCTATCAGGCCTACACACAGCATTTTACCGTGAAAGGAACAAAAAAACAGAAATCACTCTGCATTATATACTGCACCATTCAGCACTGTCAGGCATATGCATATTAACACTGGCAATGCCCAATATGTATCTTTGGCATACACACTGAGATTAATGCAACTAGATTTAATCCACTATCAAACACTGTAAACATATGTCTAATGTAAATAGGATGCTGGTAAATACTGATATTAAAATTCTGCCAGATATCGTCTTTCTATCAGGCCAGAACAGCAGGGCAGGACTTGAAAGCAGTTCCATACAACCATGGTACATGTCACAGCCAAGAGAATGCGTTTAAGAAGTTGTCCACTGAAAACCACAAGAGATGCTATCAGGCCTACACACGGCATTTTACCGTGAAAGGAACAAAAAAAACAGAAATCACTCTGCATTATGCTGCACCATTCAGCACTGTCAGGCATATGCATATTAACACTGGCAATGCCCAATATGTATCTTTGGCATACACACTGAAATTAATGCAACTAGATTTAATCCACTATCAAACACTGTAAACATATGTCTAATGTAAATAGGATGCTGGTAAATACTGATATTAAAATTCTGCCAGATATCAACAAACCGATGATTATTCTGATGATATGGCAAAATATCCAAAAATAGATGGTATTAAACAAATTTCAATGTCAAGTGAATTTAGACATAAGATATAATCAAAACAAGCAAAAAGGATAAATTCTCTTTGTGAGATCTGCTCAAGGTATTAAAGTAAAGCTGCTTTGAAGCAATCGGTCTTGAATTAAGCACTATATAAATTACATTTACTTGACTAAATATTACATCTAACATTGTTATTAAATTATGGGTGTTATTAAAAATTCATAGCACAAAAGACTTCTTTCAAAAACATTTAAAAAATCTTATCAAACCCAAACCAACTTTGAACAGTTGCTTGTGTAAATACAATATTGACTGATAAATGAAGAAAAAAAAATCACTGGCAAATCTGTGCCTTAACCTGAAAATATACTTAACATTAAAGTATTTATACTATTTTTGCCAACAATCTAAAACACATTTGAAGTTCTTCAAAGGATACAAAGGTGTTATTTTGTTCTGCTTTTTGATAATCACATCACCAGAATTCAGAGGCCAATCTAATCTGAATCCAGTTCCAAAGATTCCTCAGCTGCTGGTGTGGCCAATGCTAGAGCCAGACTGAGAGAGCTACATATTTATCTGTGAAAATAACACTGTTCTAACAAGTCTGTGTGCTTAGGGGGTGTGTGATCTGCCAACAATCTAAAACACATTTGAAGTTCTTCAAAGGATACAAAGGTGTTATTTTGTTCTGCTTTTTGATAATCACATCACCAGAATTCAGAGGCCAATCTAATCTGAATCCAGTTCCAAAGATTCCTCAGCTGCTGGTGTGGCCAATGCTAGAGCCAGACTGAGAGAGCTACATATTTATCTGTGAAAATAACACTGTTCTAACAAGTCTGTGTGCTTAGGGGGTGTGTGATGGTCTGACGCAGATGAAACGCCATAAGAATGGAGAAGAGAGGGCGGTGGCTGACAAAATATAATAGCCCAAGTGCACAGGTGGAAAATAAACAACCTATTTTCATTTTGTGATATGAGAGAAAGTAAAAGAGAAACAGAGGGAGACTGAAGCAGTGAGAGAGGCCAAGACAGAGAGGTACTGAGAGAATGATTTAAATAATATGCTGCAGTAATGCACTGCAACTGAAATTGTTTAACGCCCTTCTCAAAGTCTGGGCTGTCCACCAAATCCAAGCAGCTTATTTTCTACTTTTTTGTTTTTATAATTTGCTCCAACGATTCTCAAAAGAACTCTTTAACTGTGATGTAACCATGCAAAACGCAAAGATTTCCTTACTTGAAACACAAGCGCAATTAAACATTAGATCATTGTCCTGGAATTAAACAACACACACACAGAGAGAATGTTTTTCAATACATATATAAACATGAAGTAATAAAAATTATGAAGTAAATTTAAAAAGTAAAGTAAAAAGTGCTGTATAGATCAAATTCCTTGGTAAAAATGTACCCTAGGCAACAACATTTTCCAGTTTACTTATCAAAAAAAGAACCAGTTGTTAATTCTGGCCAATAATTAGTAATTTGTAATTAATAAAAATTAATAATTTGTTTAAATCCAAACCATTATTACATTGATTCTTGGATTCATTCGAGAGCATTTATAGTACATGGTTTAGGATTTAGGCTGACGAAATGTAAAATATTATTCATAAAAACATAGAATCTAAAATAAACACTAAACTGAGTTTGTTTTACACTTAAAAGTGTTTTGACAGCAATTTCCGATCATGTGACCTGCTAAGACATTTAAGCAAAAAATGGATGTAATGATTGAGTAATGACTAGCAGGATAAAGATAATTATTCATGATGGAGATGTCTACAGCTAGGGCCGGATCAGGGTCCCACGAGCCTCCTGGCCCTCTGCATGCCAAATTACCCCTTACAGTAATCTTTCCTTGTCCTTAAACTGCCTGTTTTATTTAGTTATGCCCTGAATTGTGAGTCAAACACTCAATGTGACAAGGTTGTTGTACCCAATGGTGCAGAGCAAATTGTTGTACATACACCAACCACAAAAGTGAAGCCAAAACCAGTGCAGCAGAGATAAGTTTTGGATCAGATGCACTCTGTGGCATCTAATGTGGTTCACTTGAGTAGGGCTGTCACTGCATTTTTAAACTGCATAATATAATAGTTCACACATATGCACCCTTCCTAGCAGTCTGACAAACTACTGGAAGTGAGAGAGTGACATAGGTAACAGCCTCAATAAACTGCAGTGAGGTATGGCTTGAAAAGAGTTGGTAGAGCTCCTGAACAGGGCAAGAAAACAAGCCAGGCATAAATGAGACGTAAAACAAAACAGCAAACGAGAGCTTGCTGAAAAATGTTACTCAATTAACTTAAGAATGCATCGATCCCTGTTTTTCTACAATCAATCTTCATCTTGACAATTCTCGCAGCAAGGAGCAAAAGCATTTATTTACTTCACAGAGAGAGAAAGACAGAGAGAGCGGTGGGAGTGGTTAGATCCGGTGTGATTTTTCTCTGCGGTTTAACCTCTTATTGGTTGTCTTGGCAACTGTCAAGTCCAGGTTCCAGACTTCTAACGACCATCCCTAAGCAAACAAACAGCGATATACGTCCTTCTATTGCACTGGGCTCAGGTTTTTCTGGGGTATATTTATTATTGGGCCCAAAGTGAAATTTCTGGGCCTGCTGGCAGCTGGTGAAAGCACTGGACAGGGAGTTTTAAATCATATTGATACAGAAGGGAGTTGTACTATACCAGAAACTCAAACTCAAATGTGAGAAAGTATTACGCATATCTCATTGGAAGGAGAGAATCTGGAGTGTACAGATGGGGAGAAGTTTCTGGCTTCTGAAGTTTCACTCAAAAGGTCTGGTTAAACTTTTGTCCGACGACAAATAAGAAAGAGTGCATTATCAAATAATGTGGTTAAACACACAGACTTGCATGCAAACTTACACACACACACATTCATTTGTATTGGATTTATCATATTGTTTGTTTTCACATACTTCCTCAGCAAATGATAAGATACTGAATAAGAATAGTGGTTGGCTGAATACTAAGCTTTTGGCAAATTAACTCGTATCTTAGCATTTATCCACATGAGAAAACAATGACAACAGAATGCTGAACGGTTGGACATCACATTGGCTCCAGTTAGAGTAACTGTGCTGATTTTTTACAGATTTTACGTGCATTAATTTTCCTTGATTAACAAAACAAAACAAAACACACTTATTCTCACTTGGCTCTTGTAATTTTCATCTTAGACATTCTCAAGGTCTTTGACTAGAGGTAAAAACAACACACCCCAGCAAAGGAATTCGCAAAAGCGAACATGAAACAAAAATACACATTAAGCTCACTTCAAGTCAAGTTTGGCCTCTCAAACATGTCAAATATTGGACAGAGAGAAGACAAAAGTGAATCATTGGAGAATTCTCACAGCTGCAGGAAATAAGATGGCAAAGGAAGCATCCAGGTTTTAACGTGATGCTTTAATGTATTCCATTCAGGGAGGAGAGAGGCCATCTACTTACCCTATGGGCCTTATTCCCACACATTCCTTGAACTGCTTCTGTAGCACCATATGTTTTAGCTTTTGAATCTAGTAATGAGATTTCATAGATTAAATTTACAATATATGGCTTTTGATTTTTACATTTAAAATTAAATGCAAAGGAGGTCCTGTTACAATAGACTATAATAACCCATTCACACCAAGAAAGATGAGTATAATGATAACTATACTGGCGTCCACACCAATGGATGAATATGCTCTGTTTATTAGCCTAGAAGCACAGTTATGTAGTCTGCCACTTTAAATGCTTGAGCGGATTCTGACAGGCTCTCAATGTTTTTAGCATTCATCATCTGTGGAAAAAAGTGATTTCAAGTATATTGTACCTCTGGGATTATTAAAACTTTATATTTGTCATTATCATCCAGTGTTAATCAACCGGAGGCAACATATTTTCCTAATTATGAAAGGTACATTAGTCTCTTAGCACAATTGCTTAGCAATACAGCCTAATTTTTTATCCAAACATTTGATTAAAATAACTAAAATTATATGAGAATAAGCCTTTATAATCTTTAATAATTAAACATGAAAAATGAAGATTAGAATTTTTTTTTTTCAGATTCCAGTTTGGTCGTACTGTCACCATTAAGTTTGACTAATTTGAGAAATATTAGCACAGTATCAGGACTTTCCCCATCAACGTTTTATCCAATTCAGAATGAATATTTTTAGGCAGATTTAAAGGCTGTTGATTTGTTTTTGGCGACAATTTGGTGTACTGGAAGTGTACAGGAACTTCTCTCTGAATTATGACAGAAGCAGTGTGAGACAAAGTAGATCATTCACAGGTGAAGCTGAACGAGGAAAAAGAGTTGGCAGCAAGTACGAGAGACTGAAAGAAGTTGGCCTGACAGCTATGCTCGAACCTGGCTGGGGCAGATTCCTTGTGTGCCATCATTCTATCTGCAACAGAGGTTTGGAAAGGGAGCTGATTTATTGATTCAATCATTCCAGAGCTGATCATGTAAAAACATGTCAATTGACAACAATGGAGTGAAACACGTCTCCACAGGTCAGATGGACCATCTCTCTCTTTCTTTCTTTCTCTCGCCATCTCTCTGCCCTGAAAAGTGTACTCAGGAGAAATTAGGCTATCAGTAGCACTCCACACTATCTCATTTAAGGATAAATTGATCAATTCAGAGCTGAGGGCAGAGACATTAATCAGAGAGTGCTTACAAGTCCTTATCGGTGACTTAGACAAACCCTGATCTTTTACAGACAATATGTTTAATGTTAACTCTTAAAAATGCAACAGGTCACTGTAAATATTTAGCACAGTGAATTAGGGTTGAGTGAATGTTAACTGTGACGCTCAAAGACCCTGGAGCTGAATGGATCCTTCTGGAAACGCCTTCCTGTATTTATGTAATAATGTGGAAGTTATTGTTTAACCTATAAGCATATTTATTTTTACTAGTTTTATTCCAGTTAGCGCTGGTTTCCAGTTTTACTCATGCTCTTTCAAAGAAAGCGCCTCCACAGATATGGATGTGCATACTGGACTCAAACGACTTTTCAGCGCCACCTGTCGGTGTCGAAATAATTATACGTGTAAAGTGGGGTTGTTTGCTACACAAACAGTAACTCAATAATTATTCTAGACACGAACGCGACAGACTGTGAAAGATCAACTGAAAATAAAATATACACGCATATAAGTTGCAAAACTGCTTGAAATGAGAAGGCAACGCACAAGAAATAAGTAAGACAATGTTTTAATTCATAATTTTTGGCATATATATATTTATATATAATGTTCATTTTAAAACTGAAACATATTAAACATTCGTATAACATCTCGTTCGTAAAAAAAAAAAAAAAAGTGCTTCCTTTTCCTTGCTGTATATTTCTGTCAGTGATGACGATGAAGACAGGGAAAACCCAAAAGGCACTGAAAGCGGTCTCTGCTCGAGTGTTGTACAAAAAAAAACAGTTCACATGAAATGCACACGCTTACAGAGCAAGACAGGACTTCACTGCAAAACCAGTGAGAAAGCACACGGTGATCGTCCACCGGAATTATTCTCATGACAGCAACATACATTGCATAGAGATATGCACCCTTTCACATTTTTATCAATCATACTGCATAAATACAAAGCGTTTACTCTAAAAGCGTATACTGACAGGCGTTTTACAGATCAGTACCCAAATCATGGCAAAATGTTCACAATGCAATGCGCTTGATCAGGTTGAGCGTGGACGACATAGTGCATACAGTCTGCGTTATGAATGACAATTAGCCTACCACCGTAAAAACCAATTCCACTCCTATGCTTTGGCATTTGTCTATTGCCGTCCATGAAACAACTCCACCCCACCCCCTGCAAAAAGTTTAAATCAACAATATCATACAGTGGATGTTATGCAGCAACAGGTGTGTTGGGAATACAGCCTGCTATGGCAGGAAAGTTTTTTTTGTCGCTACAAAGTGTAGTTCGGGGGGTTACGAAAGCTGGTAACTTAACATGAAAAGTAGATTGACAGGGTGAAGTCATGCCCATTAGCTGCACAGATAATGTTTCGCGTAGCTAACACACACACACACACACACACATTCTTAACTGGACTACACCTACAACAAGCCAAGTCCAAATGTGTGAAGAGATGAGCTTATCGTTTGTTTTTGTACAAAAGGCACATGTATAGGCTACCGCAGCTGCCTGGCTCCTATTGAAACACTTTGAGAATGTGTCAGCGTTTATCCAGCAGACGTAAATATCACGCAAAAGTTACTTCAAAAGTTCAGCTCGCTTTGTTAGGCGCAGCTGCCCATGGCTTTGACAAACGAGCCGTCGGGAAGCTGCCTGAAGATGCCCCGTAAGGTCTCCAGTTCACGCGTGAGGTGCTCTACCCTCTTCCGCAGTCTCTCGTTATCCGCCAACAACTCGATCACTTTGTGTTGCGTCTCCACATTGCGCATTTTCGCCTTGTCCCGGCTCTTGCGCACGGCTACGTTGTTGCGCTCCCTCCTCAGCCGATATTCGGTGCTGTTCTTGTCGATGTGTTTCTTGGATTTCCCTCGATCGCCCATCTTCATGGAGCCCCCAGGCAGGTGGCTGTGTTGGTGATGGGGACTGGGTACGGGCGTCGGGGGAGGTGTGGGATGACCCGGCTGGAGGTGCATGGTGGTTTGCGCGCAGTGCGCGATCTGGTGCTGCAGGTACGACAGATGCGGCGCGTGGTGTTGAGAGTGGTGGTATGTGGGGGGCATCGAGTGGCCGAGCTCATCTTCCTCCCGGGGCTCTTGTTTGATGGCCACGGGTCTCATTCGCGCCTGGCTGTCGTAGATGGGCTCTAGTTTGGAGGAATCAATGTAGCCGTTCAGACAGCCGTACATCTGCGGGGGCCCCGGTGTGCCATTGGCGCCGTGGGGGTACTCGTAGTCTCCGCTCGCCAGCTTGAGCTTTTCTTGCTTGGAGCTGTTGTGGAATAAGTCAGCCAGGAACTCGTCGTTGAAGGCAGAAGGGTCTATGTAGGCGCTGATGTCGATGGAGTTCTCGTTCTCGCAGATCTCGCTCAGGTCTCCAGGGGTGTCTTTGTAGGCATAGGCGTTTTGCTGACTCTGTACAAGGCTGGTCATCAGTGGCCGTGGGGCGACCTCGTAGAGGTTTGCTTTCTCCATGGAGTATCTAAAGCCCGCCAGACATGGTGAAGAGCTCCGGGAATCCAGCTTGTTCGCAGTACCGGAGAAAGCCGCGCTGGCTCCAAGTTCTCAGGACAGGCGAGCGCGCAGCCTGTCGTGGCTGTGTACTCGGCCGTAAAATGGATTTGAGTGTAAAGGCTGAAACACCACACGAGATCTCCTTTAAAATGACACTTACACCCTCAGCGTGAGAGCTTCACATCTGTCAAGTACTTTTCTGAGTGCACTTATATAAGGTTTGGAGTTTGGAGGGCGGGTGTGCTCTGGGTCCTAACGCTTCTCTGCGTGATCTTTGCGCACGCAACTGATATCGACCTGGTCTTTACAAATGTCAATTATTATTGAATTATAGGTGAAATAGGCTAGTACGCGATCGTTTCATATAACTGATAAAAAGTTATCAATGTTTTTTTTTCATAAAATAATAACAATAATGTTCTTATAATGTTATGTTTTTGGCACTGCATATTAATTGCTCGTTAGATTTTGAGATTTAATGGGTCTACTATTGTAGCACCCTTTGGATGTGGGAACTAAAATGCATGTTTTAAATTCTCAATGCATGAGGGAAAAATTGAGCGCATACTAAACTGGCATGAGACCTATTACAATGGCAAAACGGGTACGGACATTATATGTAACGGATATTATATGAATGAAATACAAATGCTAAACTAGAAAAGTAATTATATAATTGGTAAAACATTTTGGTTTGTGACAAACGAGAGAAAGAACGAAAGACTGAACAAAAAAGAAAACATTATTGCTATTGCCTTAACACTCAGTCGCCTGCATTAAAACGCTCTATGAAGCCTATAATTATGGCATATGAAATTGTTTTGATGAATAGGTTAAGCCAGTTAAGTTCGGCTCCACATTAAATCTCACAAAAAAGAAAGGCGGCACCCGCCACAAATGTTTTTTTGTGCATCTAATGAAGATTTATTTTATCTTCGTGTATTTTATTTGGTGTGTCTGTTCTTTTAATTTTCCTCTGACCGCTGCTGCAGAATTGTACCATGATACCATCCATTATTTTCTAAGCGGTTGGGAGAATCTTTGCGCACAACAATGAATACGACCACTCTGCCAAAACAAGCAGTGCAGCACACGTCTCACCTAGTGCGAGAGAAGCTGGAGAGCACGCAGCAATCTTGAGAACTGAATGCGCTTGTAGTTGGAGAGCGCGTATCGGCGCTAATCAGTGCGTGCGCAGTCTGGGAGCTCCCTCTATTGTCACAGCGAGAGCCTGGCACTTACCACAACCGAAAGAATAAGACGAGAGGCCATAAGTCATGTAGCCAGCAACAGATAAGTTATACATTGCGTTTTTTATGTTTTGGTCTACCCTATTTTACCATATCAAAATGAGAAATTACCATATGGAGCTATGTAGCAGCCTAACACGTTGTTACATGTTATGCCTTTCATATCAAAATAAATGAATCCTCTCATTAGGTCCAAATGTCCAGTCATTTCTAAATATTACGACATTAAAGATTAAGAGCTGAAAAATAAATTAAATAACGGAACCAAAGGATTCTGGAGGGCAGTATAATTTAGGGTAATTTGTGATTTTAAGTCATCCAAACTCAAACTCATGTGTGCACATTTGCTGCTCTATTATAAGCAAGTCGTTAACATAACCACATTTTATTTGGCTTGATATATTTCATTTGCTGGTGGTAGGCTGACAATAACAATACATTCCAGAAGTCTAAAGTGCTACAGTTGTCTCATACTAGGTGTCCAGGGCTCGCAAAATTTCAAAATCGCTGCTAACCTTTCCGGCAGACATTCTTCAGATTTTGGTAGCCCAAAATTAAAGTAGCCCGAATTTAAAAAAAAAAAGAAAAAAATAAAAAAGACATCGGCTGAACTTCACTGCGGACAAATCAGGATGATTAAAAACTTCAGTGATCGCTTCTTTTCTTCAAATAACGAGTCAAGAGAGAAGGGGTGCAACGGATCACATCGGGTCATTTTGCAGATGAGCAAAAAAAAATATTTAAATAACAGAATACATCTTTGATACCACAGCAAAAACTACTAGCATATAGGGACGTAACGATTCACTCAACTCACGATGTGATGCGATTCTCGATACTGATTTCACAATACAATTTTCTCACAATTTTTCCTTTTTAACAAAATTAGATTTAAGAAATTATAAATGAAAAGGTGTCCTTTTATTATTTCTCCAACAAAATGCAGCACATTTCTTTGTGAAACTGAAATGTCAAATAATAAAACTAACTTGAAATTTGCAAACAAATCCCAAAATCAAATACAAATAAAATAAATCTCTTCGTTTAAACAAACTAATGCATTGGCAGTGCTTTTTCCATTTAAAATCAGAGGCAACCACTGCATTTTAATCACGATCCAAACAAAGATGCCAAACACATGTTATTTAGATTGTATCATTTCGAAATTTGAAGCAAAAACAGAATGGTTTGATATGAATGAGACGCAAATGTCACTCTCTGACAGCAGGTGGCGCTTATGGAACAGCAGGTGTTTATAGGCTGCTGCCCCTTTAAGACCGAATGGACAGATCCAATATAATGATGCACTTTAGATTTCCTTCTCCATTGTTTACGTTCACTTAAGACATAACTGACGGTGTCTAAGACTTAGAAACACGTGCAATTTATAGGCTGCTGCCCCTTTAAGACCGAATGCATGGATCCAATATAATGATGCGCTTGAGATTTCTTTCTCCTCTGTTTACGTTTACTTAAGACATAACCGACTGTGTTTACGGGAGTACTTGCCGAGACAGTTATTTTGAGATAATTTTGTGTGTATGTGTTCATTCAGATGCAAGGATACGTGAAAGAGTAATCAATTCTGTGTGTGCGCATTGTCTGAAACGCAGCTCTCTGTGTGCACAGCTCCGAAACCGTGTGGGTTTGATATGAATGAGACGCAAATGTCACTCTCTGACAGCAGGTGGCGCTTATGGAACAGCAGGTGTTTATAGGCTGCTGCCCCTTTAAGACCGAATGGACAGATCCAATATAATGATGCACTTTAGATTTCCTTCTCCATTGTTTACGTTCACTTAAGACATAACTGACGGTGTCTAAGACTTAGAAACACGTGCAAACGATCAACTATGATCCGTTTTACCCCATACAAGCAAGATTTTACGCAAATCAAGGAAGGAATTTTATATCACTGTTCAAGATAGCCCGTCGGGGCAGGGTGGTGAAAACACAATAGCCCCGGGACGTCGGGCTAGCGATTTTGCGAGCCCTGATGTCCAATGGCTAAAAGTGCAAATTGTTAATGTAAATAGAGTATTAGCAATATTAGCGAACAGTTTATTTAGCTCTTGCTTCTGTGAATCTTAATAACTAATTTACTGTTTGCATTTTTGTAACCACATGTAACATGTTCCATAACATAAAATGAGGTATTTTGTATCATTATTATTATGCAGTAAAATAATAACAATTACAAGTACAAAGGTAGAATACAAAAGACAAAAAGGGGTTACATAGGCTAAATTAATCCAAAGGAAACTATGTTAGCATATAGGCTATAAGAATCACACCATAAGAGTCTTTAATTTCTTAAAGAGTTTAAAATCTTTCTTTAAAAAAAAAAAGGAAGGAGTTGTCTTTGAAAATGTACATTTATGAATGTAAAATTTGGCACGAAATAGGCCTAGCAACAGAAGGGTCTATTCAGGAGTAAATACATTTTCAGGGTAAAACCATTTTCGGGGTTATATTTAGAAGTTAGAATATAGATATTTTAACAAAATTAGAAAAGTCAACCCTAAAATGAGAGGTATAGTGTTACCTTGTTTAGTATTCTTTTATTGCATGAAAACGCCCCTAACCGACAAGTGCTGCCTGATTAGTTCAGTGACATGTCAATCAAACAGCGCATTTCGTCATCTCCCCCAACCCTCTGATTTGATTGGTTGCGAGAGCAGATTTCCCTACATGGTCACAAGATTTCGCAATACTCCCAAGCCGCTTTACCAAACAATAACACCTCAACCTGTGCTTATTTTTCCGTGAACAAAGAGGACATTATTCTTTATTAACTCAAGTGGATAACTTAAAAGCCTCGAGCGTTTTCAAGGTAAGTGGTCTGGGCATATTGTAAGATAGCTATACAGACTGTCGAATTGATTTTTTTTTATCAATTAAACGATGGCTCGCTAACTGAGAGGATCCGTGCCGCTCACGCGATTGCAAAATACCTTCAACTCCCGGATCTGAAGCCAGCGAGAGCGTCATGACCCACGATTAAACATGATCGCGGTCGACTGTGGCGCATTATCCTTGATTCGCGTAACTTTTAAGTAGAAAGCAGCATGTATGCGCTCTCTCGGTTCATTGTTGGACGCCTGACGTCATGGTTAGAAATGTGGCAGCTAATTAGCCAACCTGCTAACCTGCAGTAGATCGCACTGGCTACAGACTCCCCTACACCTAAAGAAACACTTCTGTCAGAATTGTGAGGCTTTTTACATGGTTACAATACTGTGTTGCCAGATCTGCTGCCATTTTGAATGTAGGCACACTGTTGTTGAAAGTAAGTCAGCGGTATTCCCCTTCATTCCCACAGTTCCGTGTATGATGTAACCAGCCAGATACGAGTCAAAATGACATCCAAAACACTGCCCGGCTTTAAAACTACATCACTAATAAACTTCACATTGCTTTACAGTAGCTTCACTATTCTGGCGTTTGATTAAAATGTTAACTTTAGCTCGACATAGTTCTGCATGACTACGGAGTTTCCCTTCTCTCGCGTACAAAGGAGCGGGTGGGAGCGCGAGCGATGATGCAACCGCGGGCAACACTTGAGCTCGCGCTCATAGGAGAGAAAGAAAATTTGCCACATATGCACATTGACATGGCAGCAGGGTCGGATTACAACAACATAACGCTAACGGATGAGCACAAGCGGTTGACCCGACTTTAAGGTGTTGCAGCATTTTGCTGAAATAATGCGTTTCTGCGAAGTGCATCTGCTCAGGTGGGAATTGTGTGGCATCAAATTATGCAAAGTGTGATGGAGTATGATGCTGATGTGTGCAGAGTACTTTGTCTAACTTATTCCTCTCCATCCTGTCTGGTTTTTAGGCACACGGCTGCATTTTGGGGCATTCAGCTTCTCACAATACCAGCTAACACCAACTCCAGCTCTGCGAAGTCCGACAACGCAGGTCGGAGAGGGAGAGAGAAAGACAGTGGAGGTGGATCCAAATGAGCAAGCAGTTGCAACAGAAGATATCCAGCACAGATCAGAACGGCAATAGTGTTATACAGAATCAGCCACATAGTAGTGCACTGAACCCGGCAGGACTACAGCAGGTACACATCAACAAACTAACCTACTTAACCATGCATTTCTGAATATTAATATTCATGACTCTGTAAAAGCAAAATTGCATTGTCATTTTGCAGTGCTTAAACCATGGTATGTATTCGTAAAGTGCATTCAATCATCCAGTTTCTCACAATCTTGAGGAATAAGATTTGTAGAAGATTTGCAACCTAATTGTCAAAACCGCAAATTAGTTGTTTATTAGGTATGTGGTTGCTTGTCTTTACTATGCATGACATTATTTTAATTCTGACAGGTTCCTCAATTTGTCCCAGTGAGTCCCGGAGGTGGGGGTAAGGCCACACCACTCAGCAAGATGAAGAAGTCCTCTACGGATAAAAACACAGATGAGTACCGCCAAAGGAGAGAACGCAACAACCTGGCCGTAAAGAAGAGCCGCATGCGCAGCAAGCAGAAGGCACAGGACACCCAACAGCGTGTCGATGAGCTGAAGGAGGAGAATGAGAGACTGGAGGCCAAAATCAAATTGCTTAGCAAAGAACTGAGTGTGCTCAAAGATCTGTTTCTAGAGCATGCTCACAACCTCGCAGACAACGTGCAGCCCCCTGCTTCTGGTGGAGGCCCCGGAGACCTCTGCAACAACAACAACAACAGCGGCAGTAACAGCAGCCAGTGAGGGCCTGATGTTGGTTTGCAGTGTGCTCTGCTGTGGGCTGTGTGGAGGCTCTCTAGGCAAATCATTTTACTTAATCGTATTATGCTTTTTTCCCCTCCCATTCCTGGAATGTGTACTGTCCGCAGTGTTTAACTTGTGCATCTTCAGTTTGTACACTCAAATTCGGTTTCTTTTTCCACTCGTATTATATCTCATGCAGAATGTTACGATCGCCATAGCAACCGCAGAAAGTTCAACCCACGCTCTGATTTGATGTGCAGGAGATAACTTTAATATTTGCCTTCCATTTGTAAAGCAGCATGTTTCAGTGTCTTGAAACTTTGCAGTGTCTTGGAGGACTGTGAAAGCTCCTCAATAGACAATTTTGAAATCTGGCCAAAGCAGGTCACGAAGATTTAACAGTAAATGTGTTCCATCACTCCAATCTAATGTCTATAGAAAGGATTCAGACATTCAACTAATAGACAGTACCGTAGTCGATTAACATCATTATGAGTTGGAATTAATTAAGGAAGATCTATTTCTGCTTTTTTACCTGTCAGCTTGGGTTGATTCAAACTCTTATTTGTTGACCATGTCTTATTATAGCAAATACACTGTTGTATCTATGGTAACAGACTCAAGACAGACTAAACATATTGCATCAGACTCCAGGCAGTTTCTGCGTTACCAGTAGTCCTTAAATCCCTACATTTAAGCTTTCAATTCTGACAAGGGTGGAGAAGAACAGAGAGTAGAAAATTAGCTCTAGTGTATATGTTAGGGTGTTGGCAGGTAAATTAAATTATTTCATAACAGTAACTCCTCTGTCTTTGTAAATACTGTCGAGATAAGATCGAGATAAGCCTCACTGGTGCTGAACATTGAAAGTCAATCACCTGACGTGCCCTAGAGTTATTAAATTATGTAAATTATGAGTTATATTGAAAAATTCCTTATCTGAAAAAGCGCTTTATCTAACCATGTTCAATTTTGACCATTTTGTTTCCCTGACCAGTCTCAGAGCAGTATGTGTGAATTTACATCTGCAGAAGAAGGTGTTGCTAAAAGTTATGGGAGCAGCCACATGACCTTTGCCCTCATTGAGTCTCGTAGAGCTGTGTTCTTGGAGTCACTGTAGATAGACTTTTGTACCTCAGGCTATATGTCATAGCCTCACCAGACAGCCTTTAAGATCTATATTCCTGTTTAGGAGGAAATTAAAAAGGGGAGGATAAAAAAAAGGCAAGGCAATCTTATAAGATGTCTGAAGCATCTTTAATTCTACTGTATATTTTCATTTTCTATTATCTGAAGTTTTAAACATTTAAAATAAGCATGAAAGGCAATGCATGATTAGCACTATTTAAACAACTAATTAAAGGTTATGCTCTATAGAGGAATAGTGAATCGGCGACTGCATACTTTTTGTATTGTATCAGGCTGGGCTAAAATAAAGCAATTGTGTAAAAGTTCTTAAAAATGAGACTAAAGTCAATAGTTCATGAATATTTGATTGGCATATTTTGCTTAAGTATGAGGGTTGCTGGGCAACTTGCTTTTTTTACATAAATGTATACTGGGTTTTTGTGCATTGTAAATTAAAATTGAATACAAAATACATTCCTTGTGTTTGTACTAACTGTGTAGAGGGGCACAAAACCTAGACATTCATTTACCAAGTCACTGCGGCGCCTGCAAAAAATCCTGCTGCATTAAGTAAACCTACGCATAAATCTAGGTGAGCTTTGTTCTAACCGAGGCCAACACCTCTCTAAACCTAAACTCAAGTAACATTTTAGAACTGCCACTATAGGTTTAGGCAAAAATCACAAATAAACCATTTTACAGCCATGAATATAGAATTACAAAATCTTGCCATTTAAATATAAGCTATGTTAAGAGTTTTTATATCCCGTTTAGTGCCTCAACAACTGTGCTTAAATCAGTGTATATTTATTATGGCAAAACTCTTCTTGCAAAACCAGTCCACAAAATAGAAATTCACAAACTCCTGAATTAATTCTTAACTTAAGCCAAGATACACTGTCAGAAAAAATATTTCCCCTTTTTTTCTGACAGTGTACTATGGTTATGAAACCGATGCCAATACCACTGCTGTATGAAATTCTGCTTTACTATACCACTGCATGCTGGGATGATAGACCTATTACGCAATGTAGCATAGTCAATTCAGTCAAGCACACATAGTAAACTACAATTTAAATGAAGAGCTGAACTGGATCAGAGTTGTCTCAAGCCAAGATTGTTTCCCAATGGCTTCTAAGGTGCAAATGATCGGGATCTGCTTAAGCTTACCTTGCTTTTTGGGAAACACAATCCTGTCCGAAAAAAAAAATTTAAATTAAAAAAAAAAAAAAAGGTAAAGAGACTGCTTCTAAATGTCTGAGAAGAACCACACTGACATTAAAGCCACAGCTGACTCAAATGATAATTCATAATTTACTCACCTTCAAGTTGTTTCAAACCTGTATGTATGAGTTTTCAGCAGAACACAAAATATGGGACCAAACTACATTTGACCCCATTGACTTTCATAGTGTAGAACAAAAAACACAAATATCTCTCTTGGTGTTCCACAAGAGGAAAAATGTATACAGGTTTGGAATAACGTGGGTAAGTAAATTATGAAAGAATTTACCTTTAACCAGTCTTTTTTTAATGCAGGGGTAAGGGGGAACAGAACCTCATAGCAAAACAACTACTGATAAAAAGAGAAAAGAAAATGGTAGAAGCAAAAAGATTAAACATGATTGAAGAATGATGGGAAGATGTTCTGACTGGCAGAGAAAGGGTGTGTCATTCTGTACTTGGACTGTTGTATGTGCGCATATGCGAGTACGTACGGCGAGCGTGATTTCACCAAGTACAACATGTTCCTTGATCAACATCCTTGTTGATCCTGGAACAACATTACAATCAACCAATCAGAATAGAGATATAACTTTTCAGGAAATATGTTTTAGACTTACAATCAGGATTAGGTGCTTCTACACCCTTGTTAATGAGCTATCATTTCCCACTGATTTTAGGAATAAATTATGGGTAAGGTTAGGTTTAGTGGTAGGGATTGGGTTAAGTCTATATTTTTGGACATTCATTTTGATCCAGGATCATCAAACGATGTTGATCCAGGAACATGTCTTACTTGGCAAAATCACGGTGACCGAGTACGTACCCTGTTCAGTGAGATAAGATGTATGGCGTGTATTGGAACACAGACACAGTTTCCCAGTAGAGAGGAAGGACCAAGTACTACAGCTCACACCTCTCCATGTTCACCTTCCTCTTTTCATTTTTCTATAAACATTTTTCTTTTTGACATATCCTCTCTCTTTCTAGAGTATATTTATCTTCCGTCTACATGAGATGAACAGAGTGATAGGCATTTTACAAGTTATCTTTACAGCCCTTTCAGTACCTCCAGTGGAAGTACATATTATCCATTGCACTGCATTGCTAGATCTTAAAGCTCTACGTAAAGCCAACAGGTTACTCTAAGGCCAGTGCAATAAAGTGGCTTTCAAGATGCTGATGCATTTAGTGACCTGATTTAAGAGGACAAGGCCGTAGACACTATGTCACTCCAGCTGGCAAATGGCTACAGACAAGAGATAGTAAAACGCTGATTCAAAAGTGAGGTACATTTACATTGCTGAGGTTACTGTAATAACCTGTCATGTCCCATTCGTTCTGTAGTTAATCTATAACCGACTGACATCAGCATCATCCGACAGGCAGCAAGGCATCAAGGCAGAAAGTGAGTATATTAACAGTTAGACTGACTCCAGTTTAGATATGCTGATAAGGTGGAGAGGCAAGAAGACAAGCTCTCAGGGGCCCTACACAACCTCAAGGCCAAAGAACATAGATGTCAAGCTACAAATGCTTGTATTTACATTTTTTAACTTGAATTATACCACACCAACATTTTTTTCAACACCATTAGCTAAAAATAAAATGTAATATGTTACATACAGGGTGAGATAACGCTTAGTCATGAATGAATTACTATGGCACATTAAATACTATTCTTACCTCCCTTAACAGCCATCAGCGTGGGGCAGTGAAGCTCTTCATATCTCAGTTGTAAAGTGGAAACATCACTAGTTTCTAAACTCTCGTATCTTTTTAGTAGTTAATTAAAAAACATGGTAGGGATGACTTTTATTCGTTATATTTCCCATCAACTTTTCAACAAATATATCGCATATCCGGCTTTTTTTTCTCGACTGTTCAGAATCTGAACTAGCAGTGTTCGATTCGCAAAAGAATCACTCTTTCGAGTCAGTTCTTTACAACGAATCGGTCACAAAGGTTAGAGCAGCTCACACTCACGCGGCAAAGTACAAACCGGAACGGAGGCCTAAACAAAACAGAAATTTCGCTGAATGAAGTGAAGAAGGTCTTTTTGAACTTCAACACCTGCAGGTAAAGGCATTTTCTGACCACAAAAGTGTTAACATATTGTGTACCAGGGCTGTCCAAACTCGGTCCTGGAGGGCCGGTGTCCTGCAGAGTTTAGCTCCAACTTGCCTCAACAAACCTGACTGGAAGTTTCTATGCCCAGTAAGAGCTTGATTAGCTGGTTCAGGTGTGTCTAATTAGGGTTGGAGCTAAACTCTGCAGGACACCGGCCCTCCAGGACGGAGTTTGGACAGCCCTAATGTATACGAAAGCACTTTAAGTAGCTTACCAAAAATAGCATGTCGTTGTGGGGTTTTTTTTTTATTACCATTTTAAAAAAAAATATCTGGCAAAAACAGCAATCCTTTAAACTAGATCTGTTTTCAAATAAGACGTATATTAGAGATACTTTGTGTTTGATAATATGCTTAATTTGTTACATTTTTTTCTTCACATTAATAAATATATACATTTTCCACATAGTTTGTAGTAGGCTATAACCGAGTACTTTCTCTAAACAATAGTAGGCCTAGTCGTCTTAATTTAGATCATTTTAGTAGGTGGTAGGTTTAGTAGATGAACCTGTTAGTTCATCCTCATTCAGTGCAAATCAATCATTCAATGCAAATCAGACGGCTCTGTGTAATCAGTGTTGCCAATTTAGCTATTTTGTAGCTAGATTTAGTGACTTCCCCGCCCCTTTTGAGACTTTTTTTCAAAAGTTTAGGGACAAATATAGCAACTGCTTGGACAAACCTTATCTAAGTTCTCATCTTGCCCACTGATCTACATTCATCTTTATATAGATCAGTGAATTTGCCATTGTGATGTTATCTAGTGACATTTAGCTACCAGTTTTAGCTACTTTCAATTGAAAGCAGTTGGCAACACTGTGTAACTAAGACTCAACATTTCCATTCTGCTCAACTGCACTCAGTTCAACCCAACTGAACTGAACAGAACCATGATGAGTTTGGCTTAACTCCACTGCACTCAACAAAGCTAAGATTAAGTAATGTTTATTCATCCTCATGGACTGTTTGCATCCATCATGCAGACTGGGATAGATGAACTTTAAGTTAGCCGTCAACCATTGAAACACGTGCCATGTGCTTAAAAGTACTCTATCACACCACAATGGCAGTTCCTAGAAGGGTTAATGAAAAAAGAAGTGGGTGTTTTAAGTCAGCAGTCAGAAATTTATGGCCCAATATTTCTTTTTAGGGTATTTTTTCCCCCTCTGAACAGTGTTGATTTCTTGAACTATGAATGAGTGCAGCTCTTAATCCCAGTAAAAGACTGCAGAGGATCGTGTAAAAGGGAGGCAGAGAACAAACAGGGCTGGAGCTGCACTGTTCTGATTCATGTAAAAGAGAGGAATTCAGTGGGTTTACTCTAGGAATCTCAGCTATGCTGAGACTGTTTACTCTGTTGCTTCTCTCTCCATCTCCTGTTTTAATATGCTCATTAATATCAGCCACCACATCCTCCTCCCAACAGGCTTGACTTTATCTGACGCTCTGGACTGACACTGTTATCTCCCTGTTTACTGCTCCACAGTGTTCACCCATCATTATACAACAAATTCATCAATCAGTCTCATTACCTCACGCTATAATTCACATACCGTAGCTTAAAAATGTGTCAGTTGTTACCAAACAGGAGCTGTTCTAGTTGAGGATGTTTAGTGAAAATGCTGAACCATTAATTTTTTTTTAAACCTTTTCAGTATATCAGGAGATATTGTGAGGATAATTTTATTTATCTTTGTGTTGAGTTATTTGAATGCATGACAAAGAAACAGCATTAAATATCTCTGATTGTATGTTTTTTCACACAACGGTTGTTCTTTTCTTTTCTTTTTTTGCCTTTTCTTCTTGGTTAATGTCATTACTTATTTACAAATCTAACTTTTTAGATGTGATCCAAGGTTTTTCTATTTATTATCTGATCTTAAATAATAAATGCATATATAAATATTATATTAATAATAAATTATTCAATTAATATCACATTATATATTCACATTACATTGTATAGTAATATAAATATATACATTATTTTATGATCATTTTATTTATTTTTTTATTTTTAAATGTAGTAAAATCCGATTGATTTCTTCTGCTTCGCCCATTTATCAGATCATTGGAAATTGTAGGATGGCTTGTTGGCTATTTAGTATCTGAATGCAAAAGTTCATTGGCTGGTTCAGGCTGGTCAACAAAAGGTCATTGGCTGTTGGCCCCTGTCGGACGATGTTATTGGCTGTTAGCCCGCGTGGGAGAAGGTCATTGGCTGGCCATGGTGTTTTGGTTGCCAAGTGTCTCTGGCAGAATCCTCCCCTGATAAACAAGCATATCAGATTCCTCTTCGATCTTCGGCACATCGCACAACTGCGTTCAAACTCAACTTAACACTTTAAAGCATGCACCTCGTCAGTGCTCAGGGAACCCGGTTCAGCTATTCTATTCCTCTGTCCTAATATTAAGACTGGGATTCCTTTGATTTACTTGCATTGTTAGTACAAAAGCATATGTTTTGCTTTGACAACCATTAAGAACCCATATGTCACAATAATGGTCTGGGAAGCAGTTTAAACAGTCTTTGGTATTCATAAATGAACGACAGTGGTTTCCGCATGCTAGTTGTAATGGAAAGAAGATAGCACAAGAGTAGTTATGATCATAATACAGATTTTCCTCGGCAGAGCAGGATAAAATATATTTTTTCCCACAAACTGCAAATATTGACATTATGTTTCACTTCGTGTTGCACAGATGGACAGTCGAAAGCATCCAAAACCTCCACATAAAAATGAGCGATGAACCTTTTGTAAAATCACCCTCCTTTTCCTTGCTGAGTACGCCAAGATACATTTGTTTAAAGTAAACCTCCTCGAAGAACTTGGCGAGAAACGTCCTGCAGCAGCACATCTGGAAAACATGCCCTATAGAGAGAGAGATTTTATTGTTTGTCTTTTAAGAACCAAAGCCCCCTAATGGTTTTCATAATTTAGCATAAAGTAAAGGATATTAGTTTCAATAATCTCTTATTCATACAATCTCCCCATAAAACACAGAGCCGCGGAGATGTCAGCTGTGACTGAGCACCGCACATGCGCCAAGAACATTCAGCCTCATTACGACAGGTCAGATAAGGCGAAAGAGAGAGAGAGCGGGAAAAACTTTTGTGCTTTTTCACTTTTCCAGATTTTATGTCATCGCACGCGATACAGAGTTCAGATACACCATGCAGCCTTCCATATTTCCTGAGGGTGTGTGTGTGCGTGTGACGGAGAGAGACCTTGTGAATCTCTGTGTGAGGCTAGTATTCTCACTACGCTGCTTTGTTTTCTTCCCATGCTTTTCCTAGTTTATGTGTGCATGTGTTCACATTTTCTGCAGATTGGATAACTACAGAGTGACTGCTCTTCAGTAACACCGGACATTAAAAAAAGAAGCATAAACAGCCCTTAAATAAAGAGATCCATTATAACATGCTGCCGACACACGCAGTCCCTGTGCTCATACATAATCATCTGTCAAGAAAAAACTTTCATTCACATATACACAGTACATACGGACACACATATTCATTATTGTGAGGAAGAATATGCTCACTACGACACACACCACTGGGCCTCTCCTCCTACTTTTCCACTGCCAACAATGTAAAATTTGTGCAGGCACAGCAGAAAAGCTGGGGAAGGATGGATAAATCTGATGCAAGCTACTTTCTCTTTCCCTTGCTTTTTCTCTCATGCTTTTATTCCTGTTTATCTCTCTTTTTGTCCAGGTTTTAACAACAGTAGAAAAAAGGAGTATAGTCCCAACAGTGCACAC
The DNA here is from genome assembly GCF_001515645.1 of Sinocyclocheilus grahami. Classification (NCBI taxonomy): domain Eukaryota; kingdom Metazoa; phylum Chordata; class Actinopteri; order Cypriniformes; family Cyprinidae; genus Sinocyclocheilus; species Sinocyclocheilus grahami. Next base: position 258,109 of record NW_015505604.1, on the reverse strand, counting down.
ATGAGAAAAGACAGAGAGAGTAAGAAACCGAAAAAGGGGAATACATCTGAAATGAAAAGAAGCATGGGATCAACATTTCACATCTGCCCATCACCCCCAGGCGAGACTGGCTTTTCTCCCAAATGTCATTTTTGTGTGTGTTTGTATGTGAGGCAGCCAGGGCCGTTTTAACCATTGGGCTAGGCGGGGCTGAAGCCCCGGGGCCCGAGCAAGGAGGGGGCCCGTGATTGGCTGTGGAGTAGATTGACTGGAGCGCCGATCGCCAAAGCCACCACAGCCCCCACTTATTAGCGCTGTTATTTAGTTGAGCTTTTCCGTAAATTCCATGCATTACCATTTGAGATTGAAACGTAAAGTCTGAATTTGGTTTACCAATCAAACGCATTTATTCTATATTTGACTTTTGAATGATATGCACACGTATCTATCAGGTGATTGCTACCCAGTATGTCTGCATTCACCTCTCTTCACTTTGTTCTGGAGTAATCTGGAAACAATTTAAATTGTTTTTGTGTTTGAACAAACTATATTCATTTAAGGGTTGTAGAAATATATCAATCATTGATTGAAGCGCGTCATGATGTAGTCTAAGCTTATAATTTCAAGGCGTTTTAAGCAGGTTTTAAAACAAATGGTTTATACTGTTCATGGATATTATGCTGCGGGGCAGAATTCATTCTGGTAAATGCGTGCATTAAAACGGTTTCTGCCTGATACACCTGCTCGTATTACTGACTAAACTTTCGCTCCTTGTGCTTAAACAGTGTTGCCAATTGACCTAATAAGTTGCAAATTGGTCCTCCAGCTGTTCCTTATATGTACATTTAACTTTTCCGGCCTCTTATTGCTAGCTGTCCCAACTTTTTTGGAATGTGTAGCTCTCATGAAATCCAAAATGAGCCAATATTTGGCATGACATTTCAAAATGGCTCACTTTCAACATTTGATATGTTATCTATATTCTATTGTGAATAAAATATAAGTTTATGAGATTTGTAAATTATTCCATTCCTTTTTTACTCACAATTTGTACAGTGTCCCAACTTTTTTGGAATCGGGTTTGTAGATTTAAGTAGTAAATGAGAATCGCTAAAATTAATGCATATATTTTGAGAGAAAGGTCTTCTTTATGATTTTCAGTTTTGTTTTAGATAATTAAAGCAACAGTTTTTAAATAACGAAAGAATATGTAAAAGTATGGTATTTTAGCCCCCTGCTGTTGGGGCTAAAGGCGCACAGTAATTAACATGATAATTAATAGATGACAGACTTTTCCATTTGTTGACATGAAATGGTTAGATTCAGATGGTAAATATCATATATTATGTTGGGTGTCCATATTAGAGATAATCAACATGTTTAGAATGAAACCATCATATTTAAAAACATGATATTAATCATATCATATAATAAAATATAATTTGCTGTTACTACTGTAAATATATATTCAATTATTATTGGATCTCCTTCAATACTTTCAGAATCTTTACTTTTTTTCTGTCTTTTAAAATATATTTTTTTATATTAACACATTTTAATGACAGCATATTTATTGGGGGGGAAACAATTATAGTTTTATTTTTCAAAATAGTACAAACTTTGCTAAAGTGATCGTTTTGAACAAGTATTAACTTAGACATAAAAAAAACATAATTTTAGCTGAAGTATTTGTATCAATACCGTGTGCCTTTTATCCCATGTGTGGGGTAAAAGGCCCCTCTTGCTACCTCATACATTTATACGATTTTTTAACAAAATAAACAACTTGAATGATTTATTTTCACACAAAATCTGTTGCTCCATT
>NW_015505604.1:228897-255613 GCF_001515645.1 Sinocyclocheilus grahami | reverse complement strand
CCATCATATTTAAAAACATGATATTAATCATATCATATAATAAAATATAATTTGCTGTTACTACTGTAAATATATATTCAATTATTATTGGATCTCCTTCAATACTTTCAGAATCTTTACTTTTTTTCTGTCTTTTAAAATATATTTTTTTATATTAACACATTTTAATGACAGCATATTTATTGGGGGGGAAACAATTATAGTTTTATTTTTCAAAATAGTACAAACTTTGCTAAAGTGATCGTTTTGAACAAGTATTAACTTAGACATAAAAAAAACATAATTTTAGCTGAAGTATTTGTATCAATACCGTGTGCCTTTTATCCCATGTGTGGGGTAAAAGGCCCCTCTTGCTACCTCATACATTTATACGATTTTTTAACAAAATAAACAACTTGAATGATTTATTTTCACACAAAATCTGTTGCTCCATTAATGTTCAATACAACATATATTTTTTCTGCAATTATACATTTTAGGCACAGTGAATGGCACATTTTTTCTTAAGGTGGGCCTTTAGCCCCATTTGACCACACACACACATATATATATATATATATATATATATATACTGTATATCATTATTGTGATGGGGGGGCCCTGCAGTAAGTCATAGCCCCGGGGCCCAGTGCGGTCTTAATGCGGCCCTGGAGGCAGCGTGGAAGCACTACAGTCTGTGTTTGAGATCACCACGCAGACATTGTGTCTAGTGGTTAAGGATCTGAGCTGCTAATTAAGTGGATTAAATTAAATGAAACTATTCCGAATTTAAAAGGGGGATTAAGGAGTTCATGATGTTTTGTTATAGGAACTTTAAGTTAGGATTTTAGCACAATTACATAAAAAATGCAGCTGTAGTTGTCAAAAATTCATCATAAAAATACAGTGCCATGTTTCAGGTATTATGAGATGACATATTGGTGCTTGAATATTTTACGACTTATAATTGTATTTTTTAATGAAGCGATAATGTTGATATTCCAGTTGAACTTTTCCTTTAAAACCCTGTAATATGAAATAGGTTTTTTTTAAATGGTACAGTTTATCAAACCTTTTTGACAAAATATAAAAGTTATGTACAAAAAATAAAAGAAAAAAGTTAGTATGATGATGATATAGTGAGAATATGGAGCTCACATTTCAGTTTAATTCAGAGGACTGATCTGAGCAAATATGCAATTTGGTGAAGATGTTATTTATATGGCCAAATAGTGAGATGAAATTCTGATTGCAATGTAAGTCAGTGACATTTTTTAAATAAATACTATAAAAAGCATATAAATATGCTTAGTTTTATGATCAGAGCTTTGTAGTTTTAGTTGTTTGGGGTAAAACATATAATGCAATGCATTATATAAACATTCCTCAAAAGTTTGTTGTATCATATTGTTAAAGGGATAGTTCACCCCAAAATGAAAATTGTCATCATTTACTCACCCTCATGTCGTTCCAAACCTGTATGAGTTTCTTTCTCATGTTGAACATAAAAAAAGATATTTTGAAGAATGCTGGTAATCAAACAGTTGATGGTCCCCATTGACTTCCATAGTATTTCTTTCTCTACTATGGAAGTCAGTGGGGACCAACAACTGTGTGGTTCTTCAAAATATCATCTTTTGTGTTCAGCATAAGAAAGAAACTTATATAGGTTTGGATCTGCATGAGAATGAGATAATGATGCTAAAAATTTTCATTTTTGGATGAACTATTCCTTTAACATGATTTTTCTAAAAAAAAAAAAAAAAACGAATTAAGTATAGTTAATCACAAGTTACTTCACCCCAGTAAATTTTCATCTTAAAATGATAAACAACAATATAAATGGTATGCTTTTTACTTTACAGACAAAAACCTCTTAAAAAATAAAGATTTCATAGCCAAAAGACACATGTTGCACAACCTTAAGGCAGAAATTATGCTAAAAGAATTTAGAATTATACCAAAGGCCTTTTACTTGCTAAAGAAAAGTTTGAACAGGCAAGAGGCATGTAGCAGAATTGGATCGTGTTTATAAGTTAGATGTCTTGGCTTTAGATGGCTTTATAGGGCTAAACCTTGCTAAACCAACCGATAACCACCATAATAATACAAGTGGTAAAACAGAAAGCCAAAATGATGAATTGTTTATAAAACATGGCCAATACTCATATAGAGACGTGCATGTAATGCCCTAATAAATAGAATAAACTCATTTTTTTATATAAAATGTGTCGTGTCATGTCATGCAGTGTATGGATTCTGGGAATGTCCTTTTATTGTTTTTCACTGTAAATTTTAAATATTTACTTTGACCCAAAACCATACATTTTACATTATTTTACAATAAAATGGCATGAAACCATTTACTGTTACTGTTAAACCATTTACTATAGCATTTTTAGTCTTTTTTTCTGTAAAAAAATACAAAACAAATTTTTACGATGCAAATCTAGAGAATCAAAGCTTTTTGTTGAGTTTTCCTGTAGCATCAGACTGTAAAAACATCTTCTGGTTTTAATCTTATGTTGTTGTGTTGCACTGTTGCTCCAGGATAAATGTTGGTTGTTTTTGATGGACTGTACATTTCTTTGGAAAATTGCAGCAGTATTTTCTCATTTGTTATGAAAACAAAAAAGTAGCCAAAACAAGTGTGGGAATAGTAGCCCACTGTTATACGAGTGGTCCAGTTTTCTCATGGCAGTGAGTAATCTTTCACAAAATTAGGAGAATTTAAATGCCTCAATTTCATTCAATAATTCAGCTTTGCTTTTTTCTGGGTCTCTCAAGCTGGAAGCAAATTATTTAGAACAGCCAATACCTGCCAGGAAAAAAAAAGAAACTACCTCTCTCCAGAGTGTGCATATGAGAGAGAGAGAGAGAAATGAAAGAGAATCCTATTTCTGTTGAGTTCATTGTAGTTTTTTGTGTGTGATGCTGACGCTTTAGTGCCACAAACACATTCTAGCCAGTAGCTTGAAGGACAAGATAAATGGGTGTAGTCTAGAATATCAGTAAGACAGTACACTGTGTGTGTGTGCATTGAAATTAAAGACTTTTCCTTTAGAAGAACACAATATATTCTCCTGTGAGTAGATTGCCTTAATCCACGAGTGTCTGTTCTAAATGTGCTTTATATTAAACTACAAGTGAGAATCTTTTAAAACAAAGTTTATTCTCTAGGTTTGTGCCAGTATTGACATCAAATGTGAAGTCTCCTTTGTGGTCCATTAGAGAACTGAGAGGAGAGGCCACAAAAAGTGAGGATTTTGGTTAAGTAAAAACATTTTAAAGGAGTAATGACCAACAATGCACAACACCTAGCTGGAACTGCATCCAAAATTGTGTATTTTATTGATGTATGTAGTACACTGTAAAAAAGGATTTGAGACTTTAGCTTCCCCAACTCATTTTCCTAAGTCAGTTCAACTAAAATGTTGGGTACACTTAAGATATTAAGTTTACCAGTGCCCAACTAATCCGTTTAATCAGAGTAGTTCACGCAACAAAGATTTCTTAGTTGTATGAGTGGCAATGCAAGGAAACCTCGCCCACCGAGCCTTCCTCGCACAACAGGTCGCCATGCTTGAAGACTGACGAAAAGCTTCCATTTTTGAGTCAAGAGTTCCAGAGGTAAGAGCAAACTTATGTCCAGCTTGTATTTATGAAAAATGTTTGATACATTAGGGTAAAGAGTAATATTACACAGGTTGTCAGTGTAATCCTCGCGGCAGTGTTGTACGGAGTGTAAAACATGGACAAAAATATATGTAACGTTATAGTGATCAGGTATTTTAAGGTGTAACGTTAAACTAGATAAATACAGGGTTGTCAGTGTAATCCTCTTGCCACTGTTTTTATAGAACCCTGCACGTGATATGTGGACAAAAATATATGTCTAGTGGCCATGAATTAGTTCCCTCGTGATAGTGAAATCGTGTCCATGATTAATAATTCTTTCGCTGGACTGTTTTATTCAATTGTGGCCATGATGTAATTTGTTAACGTTACCTCATTTCTAAATAAATCGAGTGAACAGTTTAACCCATCTTAAACGTTAAACCTTTATTTGTGTCCATTTGATTGTGATATATTTTAGGCCTTACATTTTCAACGGACATTTATCAGTAGCCCCTGCAAGGAACCCCCATCGCGTCAGAACAGGTGCTGACGAAGCCTCCATTTTGAATTAAGACTTCTTGATTGAGGTAAGAGCAAACTTATGTCCAGCTTGTATTGATGAAAATGTTTAAATTAGGGTAAACTAGAGAAATATTAAACGGGTTGTCAGTGCATCCTCGCGGCAGTGTTGTATGGAATGTAAAACATGATATGTGGACAAAAATATATTTATAATGATCACGTATTCGTTTCTCATTTCATGAATTCATTATTTCGTTATAATTAGTTAACGTTAAGAGGATTGTTCATTTGACTTAATTCGTTCCCTGTTTTATTTAACTGTGGCCACGTTGTATTTCGTTAATTCTTTAATTAAAATGAGTTGTGGTGACATTGTAGTTAACCTCATTTTAATTCAAACGAATTAATAATTTAGTACAACATGGCAACAATTTACTGAAACAATTGTATTAAACGTTAGAAGATGAATTAATATGAGTCAATGATATTTTCACTGCCATAATGTGCACATTATTGCCACGTGTATTTAACAGAACTAAACTTTCGAGTTTTATGTTCATTTGATTGTGATATATTTTAGGTCATAGGCCTAAATTTACAACGGACATTTAACAGAAGCCCCGGCAAGGAAACCCCACTGCCTCAGAACAGGTGCCAGGGCTGACGAAGCCTCCGTTTTGAATTAAGACTTCTTAATACAGTAATTGAGGTAAGAGCAAACTTATGTCCAGCTTGTATTCATGAAAATGTTTGTTAAATGAGTAAAAGTACCAATTAAGGTCACCAAAATCTGCCTTGTGCACATTTTTAGTGCACAAGTTACTGGTTTCAGTACAAGAAGTTGTTAAAATTAAATATTAATCTCCCACATAATATGTCATTTTATTTGAAATGCCAACATTTCAATTAAGATGTACATTAAATGTAAAAAGTCTGGCTGTGAATTTTTGTACCCTTTAAGTCAAGTCAAGTCTGCTTTATTGTCAATTCTTCCACATGTACAGCACATACACAAAGAGAATTGAAATTGCGTTACTCTCAGACCCTTGGTGCATACAGATAACATAAATACAGATAGGTACAGATTAAATACAAAATACAACTATACAAATAAGGTAAAATGTAAAATATATATATATATAAAGCACAAGGCATATGGCAGATAAGCACATCACTTTTCCCAATAAGCTCACATCATGTTATATTAAAAATTCTTGTTTATTTTAAGCAACCTTTTTAAAGAATGATTGAAAAAAAAAATTATTTGAAGGTACAAAGTCAATCACAAAAAACAAAACACTAAATTCAAGCAACAAGGCACTCAATTTGATCAACTTTAGTATATTCTTAGCGTCATTCAAAAGTGTCAGTCAAACACATTGCAACATCAAGAAAGTATTGCATATTACTACAATATTACATTACTGAAAGCCCTTTAGCAGTAATATATGCACAAACGTAAAAGATGTTAAGTCTACTTTGACTTTCTTTTTCTTCAGAGTTGGTGGCTGAACGGAGTACTACAGAGCACCCTATCCTGTGAGTCATATGAACTGGACCTGCAAATTCTGCTCATTTTCTTCTGCTAATCAACGCAGCATAATAAGGCATTATAAGATAAAACACGGGCACTATAGTAGATCTTGCCCCTTGCCTTGCATCTATAGTGACTGTTTGTGTTCTTTTAAGACACAGGTTGCTCTTAAAAACCATTTGTTGAAGCATAAAACATCAGTAGTTCATCAGTCTCAGGCAACTGTTACCCATGAATCTCAGTCCAGTGTGGTAACTCATCGGTTACGGTGTGAATTGTGTGTGTTTTCTGAGCCATGTACTATTAAGCAATACTTTGCTCATTTGGGAACTCATTTGAAGAGTAAAGAAACCGTTATCTGTCCTTTTGAGCAGTGTCAGTTTAAGTCTAATGTGTATTCCACCTTTACTGGGCACAAATGTAGATATCACTGTAATTATGGGATTAACAATTTAAGACCTGAACTAATTTGTAATCACAGTCCAGCAGAAACCAGTGAGGAACAAATAGGAGATGTGGTTTCAGTCGAATATGATGACTCTCCAAATGATGATGATTACAGTGAAGATTATGGAGCATTGATTAGTCACAGACTTGGATCGTTATTGCTACGTATGCAAACAATTTTGCATGTGTCCAAATCAGCAACACAGGAAATAGTTAACGAACTGTATGAGATTGGTGTCTTAGCAGGAGAGTTTACTAGTAGGTCAATTGAGAAGGTGCTAAGGGAACATAATTGCAACACCGACAGCATTGTTTTAACTGTGGTAAGGGAAGCGCTGCGGGACAATAATCCTCTCTGTTTACTTTCAAAGACAGGACCATTTGGCACTGACCATAGGAGGTCACGGTTTTTCAGAAATAATTTTCCTGTCATTGAGCCAGTAGAATATATTTTGGACTGTACTACCAGGAAGAAGACATTCGTATATGTCCCTATATTAAGTGTTTTAACAGAGTTATTCAATAGAAATGATATTCTAGACAAAGTTCTAGCTGAGGAATCTGTTGCATCGCATTCTGGTCATTTTAAAACTTTTCGTGATGGCTTATTTTATAAAGAAAACCCGCTGTTCTCAAGACAGGAGCTGTCAATTGCCATTGGCTTGTACATAGACGACTTCGAAATATGCAATCCCTTAGGGACATCTAGGAGAAAAATTAAAGTGTGTGCTGTCTATTGGGTACTAGCAAATTTGCCTATCAAATATCGATCTTCTCTGCAATCTATATACCTTGCAGTTCTGTGTAACAGTAATGATATTAAAACATTTGGCTATGAGAAAATTCTTCAGCCTCTTTTAAAAGACATACAGATACTTGAAAACCAAGGTCTGTTCATTCAGAGGTTAGGAGCTACCGTCAAAGGCACAGTGCTTTTTGTCTCTGCTGATAATTTAGCAGCTCATTCGCTTGCCAGGAATCATTCACTGTTGATAAATTTTGCAGATTTTGTTCAGCAAGCCGTAGAGACATTCAGACAAATGAAGTGAGAGGTGGGTTATTTCCACTTAGGACAAAATTAACTCATGAGGCAAATGTTTTGGAGGTTCAACAAAATCAACATGTACAGAATGTAAATGGTGTCAAAAGTGATTGTGTTTTGAACAAGCTGACCTACTTTCATACAGTCACAAGTTTCCCACCTGACTTTCTGCATGACCTCTTGGAGGGAATTATACCATTTGAACTTAGTTTGTGTCTTAAAAAGTTGATCTCCGATAAGTATTTCACATTGGATGAATTAAATTCTGCTATACAGAATTTCTCGTACTTATTCTCTGATAAGACCAACCGCCCAAACAAAATACCCAGGAGTTTCAGCATCAATGGTACAATCGGTGGAAATGGTCACGAGAACTGGACTTTGTTACGACTAATTCCATTGATGATTGGGGAACTTATCCCAGAAAATGACGTGACGTGGGGTGTTATTCTTAAATTAAAAGACGTAGTAGAACATTTGGCAACACCCTCTTTTACTGATCAGACTCTATGCTATTTGGAAGAAAACATCTCGGTACATAGGCAATTGCTCCAGGATGCATTTCCTGACTGTAAACTCAGGCCAAAACATCATTTCGTAGAACATTATCCCTACCTCATCCGTTGTTTTGGACCTTTGCTGGACTGTTGGACAATTCGCTTTGAAGCGAAACACAGCTTTTTTTAAAAAGTTGTGCGTGACGTGAACAATTTTCAAAACATTTTGCTAACATTAGCTACAAGACACCAGCATATGTTAGCTTACTTCCTTGACATGCCCTGCCTTTTTAAGCCACCATTGGAGGTTGACAGAGTGTCTCTGGTTTCTTTGAACATTTTGGATAACTCCGTCAAAAAGGCTATCAGACTTAAATATGTGAAGACCGTGTCCCTTGCAACTAGTGTGATTCTACATGGAACGAAGTACTCTGAGGGGATGTTTGTTTCTGTTGGGAGCACAAGTGGACTGCCTGATTTTGGCAAAATTGTCAAAGTACTGATTGTGGACAACAAGGCATCATTCATCATGGTACTTGGAGCACTTTGGATGCTATGAATTGACAAGGAATCTTTCTACCGACCTTCAAGTTGCAGACCCAGAAGATCTGAATTCCTTCCACCCACTGAATTCTTACATGGTGCAAGGAAAACTAATGGTGTCACCCAGAGTGTTTTTACTTCACTGAGGTAAGTCTTTTTATAGTAAACATCTTGCATGATTTGGTTAAAATGCATTTCAGACTCTTCTTGTATTTGTTTTGCTAAATAATTTCTACTTTCAAATTTGAGCTGTTTTAACCAACTGAAAATGGTTAGGGCCCATACCAAAGTCCTTATTTAGACTACTAGTTAAAACCCAATTAAACCCGGTTGTACTTCGTTTCTGTTAAGTTTCCAGCATGCTGTTTCATGTCATTCTTGCGGATGATGACATCCGGAGAGTCCAGATTGAAAGTCTTCCTGAGACAGTGGATGAACTGATGACTATACTCCAGAACAGGCTTGATCTAGAGGGTGATATTGTTGTCCAATTTAAAGATCCAGAGTTCAATGAACTCTGCAACTTGACTGAAATGTCTGACCTACCAACAGAGAGACCAAGGCTGAAGGTAATAGTAAAGGAACCACCCAATATGCCTACTTCTGCAGCCTTGTTGGACGGTAGTTGTTCTGAAACAGCCGCTGGGACCTCAGCATCCTCTGCATGTCCTCCGTCAACCTCTCGCTACAGACACTGGCCTGACCCATTTATCATACCTACTTTCTCTTACTATGTAGAACTAAAGCTCAAAAAAGGCAATGAGACGTATAAAAGAAATGGTTCTCTACTGACTGTTAATTCTGCTATGAAGAGGGACATACTCGACAAGGTAGCAAGTGCTATGTATGAGTACAATGCATATCCAACAACCAAGCAAATTGAGGATGTTGCTCAAGTCCTCATCGAAAAGCATCCCTGTTTGAGAGAGCCAGGATCTACCCATGGGTGGTACTGCTGGAAGTTCAGCCTCGCTTTTAAAATGGGTAACCTCCGTCAGAAATATCGTATTGCAGGATGCCCAGAGCTTACAATCAATCATAAGAGGTCTACAGGCACATCATTGGGTAAAAAAATGAAGAAAGCAAAACGGTCAGAGCTGAACTTTTTGCCAGATTTTCCGGATGGGAAGTCTTCTGACTGCCTTGAAGGTGAGAGATTAACTTTGATGGAAGAAATTAAGAAAAAGAAGAGAGACAGGAAAATTATAGATTCTCTGATGGAGAGCACCTTTGCCTTGCGAAGGAAGGAGATTGTTCATGGTGAACCTCTTGTGTCTGAAATCAAAGACAGATGGCCTGCACTGTTTTTAAAAAAAACAGGTAATTTTTATTTTTCAAATAATACATTCAAAATAGGGTTGTCAAAAGTACCGACTTCGGTACTGAAATTTTAAAAACGTGACGATACCAGCATTTCCCATGAGCATTCAATTAAACACCCCTGATTGACCATTGTGTTCACATGCACAGCAGATATGTCTGTGATTGGTTAAAATTATCATAACTTCACACTCTTCACAGGGCTTACACACAGCAGCGTTTAAAAGACACATCCATCAGCGGCTCTGTCTAAAATTAAGGATCCACTGATAGACGTGGCTTTTAAACGCCCCTGTATGTATCTGTGTTAGAGCTAAAACTAATTTTACACTTTAATTGTCTATAGGCAAAGCCATATTTATGCTGTTATATTTATGTACTTTAATTTTTTTTTCTCTCTTTTTCTTCTTACAGATTGGTGCTGAGTTTATGCGCCTGGTTTCTACTGATCTCCAGCAGTCTTTCTTTGATGGACTTGACAAATATGTCCCAAGACTGTTACAGATGTACAGAGTGCGAACTAGTAGCAGTTCTGACCTGCGCAGTCTCCTTGAACCCCTTGATGCACAAGTAAGGATGATTTTATTTTGTTTGATCACAGTACCTTAACCAAAAAAACAACACTCTGTCTCTTGTAGAAGTAGGTAATCATTGTTAGAGGTTGACTGATGTGTGTTTCTCTGGTCTATGCCGATATTTAGAAATCAGGGCGGCAGATATGTGCATGAGGTTAAAGGGGTCATATGCTGCTAAAAATAACATTATTTGGTGTAATGAAATGTTTATGCGGTTTAAGGCACAAAAAACACATTATTTTCCACATACTGTACATTATTGTTTCTCCTCTATGCCCCGCCTTTCTGAAGTGCGTCGATTTTTACAAAGCTCATCGGAAAAATTTAAATCGTCTCATATGACCCCTTTAATCAATAGCGCACTCACACTCTGCTCAATATTCTTCAAAAGCAGTTTTATCATAATTATGAGCGTGCTTGGTTCTGCAGTCATCACAGTTTGTCTACTTTTTTTTTTTTTGTGTGTCTTGAGACTTTAAACCAGAAGAGACGAGCGGCTGCTTTGCTTGGACTCCTATATTACTTAAAGGAGGTATGAGAGTTGATTTCAATATGACATGGTGAACTTTTGTCACAGTTAAAGAGAGAGCTCACACAAATCGTGCAGCCCTACTCCACAGTTAATATGAAATGTCAATGTTTGTTTTTAAAAGTGTTTTTATAATAAACACACTAATACTAAATGGCATGCTGTCAATTTTGAAAGAAAATAAAATACATTGCATGTTCTTAAATGTCCATACCAATTTTATGTGGTACAGTAGAAAATAGAAACTTGAGTTGTGTGGGCAAATTAACTGTTCAGCCAGTTGAATTAACTAAACATTACTAGTGAGATGAACTATTCTTGAAAAAGTAGCCTGGCTGCCTTAAAAATATAAGTTAATTCAACAAGGCGCTTAGTTTGACCAATTTGTATTTAGTTTGCACAACTTATACTTACAATTTTATTCAACAAAATGCTAAGTTTAAACAACTCAATGTTTGTTGGTCTCACTAGTTTTATGTTGTTTCAACTTGAATTTAGGTTAGCACAACTTTCTCGTCTTGTTGGGCTAACTAAAAACTGGTTGGTTAAACAAAGTATAAAGTTAACTCCACTTCACCTTTGTTACTCCAACTATTAATTCTAGGTTTAAGGAACTCCAATATATGTGTAAACAACAAATGTTTTTTAGCTTATTGAACACAACATTTTAAGGCAGCCAGGTTACAAATTATTTTAAGTTGAATCAACTTATTTTTTTTTTACAGTGTATATGATCAAGAATAGCAGACAAAAGGGAGAAAAAATGAAGTGGCAGCAGTTAGTATACAAGGTCATGCATCCATGCCAGTAGGTGTCAGTATACAGTCCAAAACCAATGATAAGATCTGGTGTCATGACAAATCCTCCCACACCCCATCAAACTCATGCATATTTTTCTTTATGATTTTGATGAGCTTCAGTAAGCAATTTGACCAATTAGCCTGATAGTTTAGTATGCCTTTAATCGATTAGCCTGATAAGCTGTGGCAGATAAATCACTGACTTCAGAATGGCATGATACCAGTGGTTCTCAAGCCGCACTATGGTCCAAGTGCAAGTCTCACGGGCTGCACGCATCATTTACATATACAAACCAACCAGATTTATAATATTATAGCCTACATATAATATCTAATCGATTACATTCATTGAAATAAATAAATAATTCTACTCACCATTAATAAAACACCTGATGCTGTCAGGAGCTGACCAATTTTGTGAAATTCGGCTCGAAAGGAGTAACAGCATAATGAAGCTGCGATTGTAGGTTGCAGTCTGTAAGACGCGCACGGAAGCGTGACTTGACGCGCGCCATTGCAGAAAATGTGCGTTCACAAATGTAGCCTATGTTCAGGCCCAGATTAAGAATTCAGACACCCCTGGGCACAATGTCTTGTAAAGCCCCCCACCCCACACCACACACACACACACACACACACACACAATCAAGGTCTTGAATTATATGGTACTATTTGTTGGAAACACCTCTTTTGTTTATATTAACCAGACATTGGTGGGCGGAACTGGTGTAAATAGCATATGCCAATAAGGTAGACACTTAGTGTAAATAGACACTTATCGATTACATTCATTGAAATAAATAAATAATTCTACTCACCATTAATAAAACACCTGATGCTGTCAGGAGCTGACCAATTTTGTGAAATTCGGCTCGAAAGGAGTAACAGCATAATGAAGCTGCGATTGTAGGTTGCAGTCTGTAAGACGCGCACGGAAGCGTGACTTGACGCGCGCCATTGCAGAAAATGTGCGTTCACAAATGTAGCCTATGTTCAGGCCCAGATTAAGAATTCAGACACCCCTGGGCACAATGTCTTGTAAAGCCCCCCACCCCACCCCACACCACACACACACACACACACACACAATCAAGGTCTTGAATTATATGGTACTATTTGTTGGAAACACCTCTTTTGTTTATATTAACCAGACATTGGTGGGCGGAACTGGTGTAAATAGCATATGCCAATAAGGTAGACACTTAGTGTAAATAGACACTTGCTTGGGCCCCAAGTGCGCATGGGCCCCTGGGCCTGTGCCCATAATGCCCATTGGATAATCCAGCTCAGCCTATGTTGATCCAAATATGGAAAGCACTTTCGAATTTAATAATCTGAGGTTCTCTCCAGTGATGTTTTGCCACATTTCTGCAAGTAAGGATGATTGCTGCGTAGTATGGGTGTTTCCTTTTGCCTGAACATCTTCAAGTGAGTGGCAGGGCAAACCAAAAGTTGATGCCGAACGTCCAGCACTCCTTCACTGCTGATACTGCGATTATTCTTGTTTGTACGTGTTCCCTCGCTGGCATTTTCCACATTTCGTTTTTCTCCCTTAATAACAAATTTGTCCATTCTGATGCTCAATTTTACCGAACTAATGGATGCTGATGACTTATTTGAATTGAATTCTGCCAAAGTGCACGCTTGTATGTGTTCGTTAAATGCGTAACGTTAATTACGTGAGTAGGCTACAGGTCTGCTCATGTCTGAAAATAATATATGAAAAACTAAATTATTTTACATAACAGAAACATTATAGCTTATATTTGTTTAGTACATTTTTTAATTAATGTAAAAACAAAAATGAATTGTAAAACTGAAAGTTATTTTTTTAATTGTGTTCAGCATGGTGGGCCGCATTTGAATTCGTGATTGGCCGTGGGTTGAGAACCCCTGCTATGTCATATATTAGCATATACTAGCTTATTACTCTGACTATTTCTGTCATTTCTATTTCTTGGGCAGGATTTTGCGTGACAAGTGAAACAACTTACTAAGAGCACCTTTAACGTTACCTCTCTATTTTTGTTAGAATGTATTTAATTTCAGTGAGATAGATCTCTATGCTCTCCTCTTTATAGCAGTGCTAAATATTTTGTGTGTGTGTGTGTGTGTGTGTGTGTGTGTGTTGGTGTACAATATGTTTGCATCATATACCTTGGGGTAATGGACTTGTAATCCTTAACCCCCATTTCAGGGCTCAGTCAAAGTTTGTGTTGGCTGCACTCTGTATGCACACCCCCAATGGGTGCACACACATATAAGCACATATTAGCATCAATAATCTTAGCATCTCATGATTTCTTGTGCAGTTTTTCCAGTAAAGAACCACTCCCAGATCCGAAAAAACACAGTGGCAGAAAACAACCAAATAGCTCAGGGCCTCACACACAACATGCATGATGTTCTCCCACACCCTGTGGTTGTGCACATGCAAGTATAATTAGAGATGTACTCTGGAGATTTAAACGTTCCAGAGATAGCGAGATTTACTGTTTGAAGTGTATTTGGCCAAATCGGGGCTCTTAACCCACTTAAGAGAGAAAGAGTGAGGACCTAGAGATGTAGAGGGAGGGGGACTTTGGCCACACGGGCCAAAATAGCATCAATACTCAATGTTCTCCTCTGTTTTGTGTGTGCATGTCCGCAGGACGGGCCGATCTGGAACCTAGCTAACCCCGGCGACCGTCCAAGTGTCTGTAAGCAATCACAGCTGACTTGATTGACATGCCAGAGCAAAACAATTCATGCTGATTGTCAGAGTGAATTACAATACGAAGTTGGGTGGGTAGGGGGGTGAGAAAGAACATGAGAGAGGGAGAGCCATATACTTTCAGTCGGAGTTCAGCTGCTGTCTCTAATCATTAAAACACACGTTTTAATGATTTATATTAGCTCATAATGAACTCTGATCTGATGCTGTGTGTTATCTCTCAACTCTGTATGTCTCTTTCCTTTGATTTACACTGCAAATATACTCTAAAACACGCATGGACACATTCACTTACGGTCTGGCGCACTTCCATTAGCCAGCTGCTGATATGGTCCTCTTTGCCTGCGTTGTGCTGAGGTTGTTTAAGGTTTTGTGCTTGCTATGTCAGTTTAACTGTAAATAAACTTAATTCTCAGAGCCCCATGTTTAAGAGCTACACCACAATAATACACACACTCGGTCTGTTTTCACAGAGTTTCCTTCTAAACTTTAATATCCGTTCTCATGCGCGTCATACTTCAATTAACTTAAGCAGATTACTTCAGGGTCAGAGGTCATTTGTGAAGCATTTTGCTTTTTAGTTCTCTGTGTCTTGACTGGCATGGACCGTATCATGTTTATCTTATCAGTTCATTCAAATGTTTGATTTTTTTTGTGATAAGGATCAGCTCTTGGGTTGGTTTATGCTCCTCTTTTGTGATGCAGATTGCTCTCACTGCTGTACTTGGCATGACATCTTGATAGGCTTCTCTCTGGCAGGTCTCCTCAGAATCTCTAAACACTTTTTCTGATCTGCTTTCACATCATGGCCTGTCCTGAAACTCGTACACACAGTGATATCTCTCAACATCCATTTTTTGCAAGTTCACTTCTCCAGCTTCATTATGGCAGACAAGGAAGACTGGGGAAGGTTGTAACATGGGCTGAGTTGTAACACTGTCAGTAGAAATTATGTACAGGGATGAAATCTATCATACATGACTACCACCCTCCTGAGATTTATAGAACAAAAAAAAAAACAGGTAGTTTTGAGATAGACAGTCCGCATTTCTCATGTAGGTTATAATTTGATTTGCAATAATGTTAATGAATATTAAATGACAGAGCTGATATTATTTGAATTAGTAGGTTCCCATGTTTAATTTGATAGAAAACATTTACTCAAAATGCTCATTTAATTTTTTAAAATACAGAAATATAATGTCTAAGCCAATAAGGAGAGTTATAACTAATTTGAGCATTTACGTCACAAAAACTCACAAAGATAACAGAGTATAAGTTTAAATTTGACACAAAAGTACACCCACACCGTGTTTTTGTTATGACTAGCTTATGTTTTACTTTTTTTCCCCAATATTTATGTTCTAGAATAGTGATAGTGGGGAAGGTTGTAAACAATATATGTCAAATACAAGTTTGAAATAAATACAAAACATTTATACACCTTACACACCTTAAATATAAAATCCATTTCACCCATAGTTGTTTTTATTTTTTATTTTATTCATTTATTTATTTATTTTTGTGAAATGTTGTGCTTTCAATCATTTTGAGGTTTTATATGATACGTTTTGCACAGACTTCTCTCTGGCTTTCATTTTTGCCATAAGCATTAGGTCCCAAATTTAGATTTTGTGTTTTCCCCATGAGCACTATGTGCAAACACCCCATTCTGGTCATGTGGCCCTTTATTTATACGTATAGTGGTCATTGTAGCTAAAAGAAAATAAACTTGTCTCCAGCAGAGGATATTCCCCTTGTATCCTGTAAAAGGCCATTTGTGTTGAAGGCAGTTTCAGTTGTCACGGATACTGTTTATAGTTCATCCCCCTGAGTTTGATTCCACATAGAGGGGATGTGATCAGCAGCATAATGACACCCAGCTGACACACACAAACATGAACGCAAGCTGCAGCTGGAAGAGATCTGACACAGCCTGTGAGGAAATAGAGGAGTGGGTTTTGCCAGACTGAACTGAAGAAATGAGGGCAAGAGAAAGAGGTCAAATGTGTGACCTTACTGAAATCTGTGCAGACGTGCAGCCAAACAGACAGACATAAAGAGTGAAAATGGGAGTGAGAGGTTGAGGATTCAAGGGTCTGTAATTGATAAAGATAACAGCTGTGAGACAAAGCAGCCATGTCTGGAAAGATGGGACATTGTCTTGATTGATTTGATGGCTATTGAAGGAACAGTAATCTCGGCATGTTTGAAGAACATCATTGGGTCAATGAACTGCTGGATAAACAGTTTCTTGAACTGTAAATGCAATGCTCTTTTTTACATTTTTTAAGTTTTATTACCTTATATTATTCTCCAGTAAAAGAGGAATGCTTTGAAAATAAAAAGCATGCCTTTATGGCAGTTGTCTCTCTCGGTTTGTTATCACATACTTCCCCAGGCAGAAACCACTGAGAACAAGGCATATCAACGGCATTACGTCACTTCACATCTAGCCACAAATCAAATAATGTCATTTATATTTGAATTCCAGCAGGCCGCAATCAGCTGCCAAATGTCAGAAAAATTATCACCAAGTGACAGACCTCAGTGTGATGATTGTCTTACAGTGGTGTGTGGCGTGAAGCAGCAGCTAAGCATGTGGCCCGAGGATCCTGCTTCTTGTTTGGCCTTCCAGCAGTGTTGGAAATGTCGTTATTTATAGGTTTCATGCACATAGGAAAAACAAGAAAAGTGCTGTATTTTAGTACTTTTCATCAACTAATTTAAAGCTAATGACTTACCCTTTGTGGTTTACTTAATGCCAAATTACTCATTTGTTTTTATAGAAGTTGTGTAAAAGTAATGCAGGGGTATTCAGTTATGCTTGTTTATCCGCTGGTACTGGTTCATGCATCTTATACCAACATTGCGCATGTTTACCACATTTTTCGAATTGTCTTTTGTGTAGATTCAAAAAGATTTTGGTTTACATCTTCATATCAAGACCTGAGAAAAAACAGACGATCTCAAAAGCTCATATAGACTTGGTTTTCTTTTTTTTCATGACCAGATTTGGATATTTTTCAGCATATTGTTTTGTTTATACACGTAAACACTCACAGAAAAGAGCTTTTGTCATGTTATCGATGTGTTTGTTTTTGTTTACGCTAAATCCGTACTTTGTTTGCCATTTGAATGAATGACATGTCATAATAATGAATGACTGCTTACCAGATGGACACAAAATCAGTATTAGTCTCAGCCTTAGTTTTGATTGATTTATTTTGGTAGTTTTTTCCTAATAACATCACAAACATTTTCACTCTGGTTAACACATCATTTTGATCAATATAAATACCAAGAATGTATATTGTTTATTATAAATAAACCTTTTTTTTTAACTAGCATATGTATTGATAGAACCCTGGAGTATTGCTCTGTTCAGCAGCAGGGATATGGTTCTCCCTGTAATTCCAGTTTAGCCTCTTCTCAATCCTGAGATGTTTGCATCATTAGCCTGAAGCCTCAGGTAATCATTTTGGATTATCGTCTTTATCACGGTTATGCTTTTTTTCTGTGGTTCTTTGGAGTCATGATTTAATAATCATGTGCTGTTTTCATTATTGTTAAAGCTCGCCATTGTTTTCATTAAAGTGCAGTATGATGCTTTTGAAATGTTGTTTATGTGAGTTGTATGAGATATGTACCATCTTAGGTCAGTTGATGTTTTCAATGTATTTTTGCTTCATATGAAATAATTAGATGTTTATATGTGCTCTCATATTGGGCTTGGTAACTGCATGAATCTCTATATAAAGACACTTCCTGTAATATCTTCTATTTATAAATTTCTGTTATACTTAACTGACTGTATTTAACATCATACATTTTTTGGGGATGCACTGCTGATGAATACAATATAATCCAGAGACTTAAAGTAGAACAATTTACCTACATACAGTTAATGGGGACTTTTTCACACATCCGAGTCTCTTATCTCAGGAGGACTTCAGATCTGGGTCAGAGAACCCACTCCTAGTGTCACAGGCCTGGTAAAGCGGCCAGCTGCTGGAAGTGTCCGGGCCATGGAGTGCATGTGCATTATCTGTTCCTCTCTTGACTTTAAATTCACACACACACTTAGAGAGCCACCAAACAAATGCACTCCTGTCAAGCTGTCTGCTCAGGCGAGATAAGAAACCCTTGTGCTCTCTGAGGTCTCAGGGAATAATTAAGCGGAACAAACACACACGTCATGTCTGTGGACAAGCTTATTTCAGTTTAATCATGCACATACACATGCATTCATGCAAACATGCTGAATACACACTCACAATGTTCAACAGATGAGCATAATCCTGGCACAGAAATTAACACACATCATGTTTAACAGAAAAGCTGTATTCAGATCTGTTGCATATCACATATCACTATTATAAACATACACTGACCTCAATGATTTTTCAGTGTGTTTGGACCGAGTTAAGCAGTGAAAAAAGGAGAACTGTGTGTATTATGCATTATAATGACCTGATTTCATGCCTGCCTGGAATCACCAAAATAATGACTTAAATGGTCAGATGACTACTGTGAGATTTCAGTTACATCATAAACTTTGTTTTCAGAAGCCTGTCAGTTGCACAGCCGCAACTTATTGTTACTTGTTGTTGATCTCAAGAGAGGTGCAGGACACTTAATTACAGAAGTGGTCTCCCAAGAGCAATCTGGTGTGTTTTTATCAGTGATTACAGTTTCTTTTGTCACCCTAATTGGGCTTGAACCTGAAACCTTGAGTTTAGCAGCGAGAAAAACACCTATCGTTTGATTTCAAAATGAAGTTCTATTTTAGACATTCTAAATTCTTTATAAATGTATTAAATTCTATTTTAACATTCATTTTCACTTTCAAACCTCATATACTAGATATCATTAATGGCTAATAGAAGATAAAATTATATAGCTGTTCTTAGAGTATATGATGATTATGAGTTTTTGAAACTATTTTATGTATTCAATTTTATAAATTGAAAAAATAAGACACCTGAACTAATACAAAAGTAGTTGATTTTGTTGGTAATTGGTATATTTTGGTGTATTCCTTTGTTTTGGAAATCAATATGATTACACTAAAAGCATCCAGAATGTCACAAAAATTAATAGTATTTGCAGCTAGGACCATTTCTTTTATGAACATGAAACTTGAGGAAATTGTAATGTATTTGGTTTGACCTGTGACGACACAGGACGCGACGCCCCTCCCATGTAGGGTATATGATAGTATGCAACCACAAGTAATCCGGCAAAAATAAAAGTTTGTTAGTGTTCCAGTATTCCTGTCTGCTATCGTCTCTACAACATGTATGTGAAAGATGTCATGACGTCGAGAAACACTACAATGGCGACGAGGATATAAATGCGATCTCAACATATGTTTCAAGCGTTTGATGAAAGCCTGCCAGTGCGTGAGTGAGTGCACATAGCTGACATAAAAAGCCATAGCCATGCAATCACTGATGAATCATGCACCCATCCAGCCATTTGACACAGAAACAGACCCCAGTTTGGTAGGAACTCGGTGGAATAAATTGATACAACGTTTTGAAAACTTTCTTGTTGCTTTGAACATTACCAGCGATGCTAGACAGAAATACACAGTACCTTGTCTATCAATTCAGAAAGGCTGTACAGCAACCTGGAGAAAAACTAGATATGTATCAAACTAGACTCAGAATGCTTGCAAAAGACTGTGAGTTTGCCGATGTTTACTGTGAGATAAAGGCACAGTTGATACAAAGCTGTACTTCGTCCAGGCTGTGTAGAAAAGCACTCGGAGAACCAGACTTGACACTAAAGGCTTTGCTTGATCATGGCAGAACACTAGAAATCTCTGAACAACAAGCAGTAGGGATTGAACAAAATGCAGCGGGTGCAGTCAACGCATTACATTACAAACATAAGCAGCAGAGTGAATTACAAACCAGCAGCAGAGTGAATTACAAACCACCAGCAGAAGGACATCTAACACTCAGTGTAGAAATTGTGGAGGAAAATATTCACATCAAGATGATTGTCCGGCTAAAGGAAAAGAATGCAGAGCATGCGGAAAGTTGAATCACTATGCAAAAGTGTGTCGTTCCAGCATTAAGAAACTCACTCTGCAAGTTAAGCATAATGACCCTCCCCATCATAAACAACGCAACAAACCACAAAGGGTCAAGCAAGTCGCTACAGCATGCACCAGCCACACACAAGATGATTCATCGAGCAGTGAGGATGCTCATGTGTTTGTTTTGAACAGCAATACATGCCAGCAACAGCCTCAGACACAAATTAAAATAAACGGCACCAAAGTTACAGCTCTGATTGATTCTGGAGCAGCTGTAAATATTATCAGCAAAACAGTGTTCAACATGCTCACACCCAAGCCACAGCTCAGAGCAGCGACAATTAAGATCTTTGCGTATGGCTCTGGCACTGCTCTGCCTATTATTGGTGTATTCCAGTGCAATGTACAAGCATCACATAGCACTACAGAGACCAAGTTCTATGTTCTTCAGAATGATGGACACACCCTTCTGAGCTATGGAATAGCACAAGAGCTTGGACTGATAAATATCACCAGTGCTGTTAATTAAACAAACACCATCCGCACAGTAGCTGTTGAACTTGTTGAAAGCTATCCAGAACTGTTCAAAGGAATAGGCAAACTGAAAAACTTCCAAGTGAAGCTGCATATCAATAGTGATGTCCAACCTACATGTCAGCCACATAGACAAGTGCCATTTCATATTCGACTGAAAGTGGAAACTGAGTTACAAAAGTTGGAAAATTATGATATTCTCTATTGCCAATGTCATAGTTACGTTCTGCAGGGCTGAGACGGCGAGAGAAGAACGCACACGGGTGCACCTTCCCATTGCGAAGGGATTGCTGCGACAGAACTGCGCCTGAGATTAATCAAACTGTCCAGCTCTCGAGGAAGGTCCACCGCCGCTAATTCGTCAGCAATTACCTCATCCAGTCCCTCGAGAAATCGCGCGTGGAGCGCACCCTCATTCCAGCCGCAAGCCGCAGCTAGAGTCTGAAACTGTATGGCATAGTCGGTGACTGAGCATCTCCTCTGCGACAACCGAGACAGCTGAGCCGCCGCCTCATCTCCCTGGGCAGACCGGTTGAACAGCTTCGCCATCTCCTGGCTAAAATCCACAAAAGTAACACAGCAGGGAGCCCGCGATCTCCATACAGTGATTCCCCATTCGCCGGCGCGACCCGAGAGGAGAGTGAGGACGTATGCCACCTTAGCCTCCTCTGTGGCGTAACGTCGAGGCTGCAGTGAGAACACCAGCGAGCACTGGGAGAGAAAGGCTTGACAGGCATTCGGATCGCCATCATACACCGGGGGATTGTTGGCATGAGGCTCGGGGTCCAACGGAATACCAGCGCGGAAGGCGGGACCCCGGTTAGCCGCCTCCCGCTGAAGATCATCGACGCGCGTGAGGAGCTCCGCGACTTGGGAGAGACGGAGCCGGAGGGGCAGCTCGCTAATCCGAGCGAGAGGCTGAGAAGCCCAACAACGAGACCGCGGAGTCCCAGGGTAGGCGGATGCCGGAGGTAGCCCACGGTTCCTGAACGCACAGAGAGGTGTGGGGACACAAACAGACTGCTACGAGCACTGGAGCCTGGACAAGACAAGACAGAACTGGTGAGCGATAATACACGGACAGTCAGAGCAAGGGAATAATCACAACAAACTGACAACATACAGAGAAACACGAGGAGCTATAAGGGGAAGCTAATGAGATGACCAGAACCAGGTGTGAAACAAGGAGGGCGGGGACAACGATCATGCTGACATGCTCACGTGGCGAGCTGTCAAAACCAGTCATGCACAACACACAACCACAGAGACAACAAGAGACAGGTGATCAGACCCGAGACCCGACAAAGCTATCCAGAACTGTTCAAAGGAATAGGCAAACTGAAAAACTTCCAAGTGAAGCTGCATATCAATAGTGATGTCCAACCTACATGTCAGCCACATAGACAAGTGCCATTTCATATTCGACTGAAAGTGGAAACTGAGTTACAAAAGTTGGAAAATTATGATATAATAGAAACAATAACGGGTCCAACGCCATGGATTTCTCCAATTGTAACTCCACCAAAACCAAAAGATCCTGATAAAGTCAGGATATGTGTTGACATGCGCCAGGCCAATACAGCCATACAACGTGAGCGTCATATAACACCCACCATTGATGATGTCATACAAGAGCTGAACAAACGCCTAAATTTTGGCATATCTTCTGCAGCGGAGGTGTTCCAGAATGCCATAGCACAAACACTGCAAGGCATAAAATAATAAAAAACCTCAGTGATGATATCACTGTATACGGCGTCTCACAAAGGGCACATGATGGAGCTCTCCGAGCTGTCTTTCAAAGACTAAAGGACAGTGGTCTTACACTCAATCATGAAAAGTGTGAGTTTAACAAGCACAGACTGGAGTTTTACGGATTTATCTTTTCTGCCAGTGGTATCTCAGCAGATCCCAAAAAGGTTGCAGCCATACTGCAAGCCAGTGAACCCAAAGATCCTGGGGAGATCCGAAGCCTACTCGGAATGGCAAACTCGTTTGAACTCGTTGTCGATGCTAGCCCGGTAGGCCTCTGTGCTATTTTGTCACAAAGGCACAATGGAGAAAAATGCATCATTGCAGACGCCAGTCGAGCACTCAGTGATGTTGAAAAACGATACTCACAAACTGAACGCAAAGCTCTAGCCATTGTATGGAGCTGTGAGCATTTTCACTTGTACCATTATGGCCATTCTTTTACTCTAGTTACTGACCACAAGCCCCTAGAACTGATATGGAATAATCCAAGATCGAAGCCACCAGCCCGAATTGAAAGGTGGGGCCTCAGACTCCAGCCGTACCAGTTCAGAATTGAGTACAGAAGAGGGACTGACAATCCTGCAGACTTCATGTCCAGACACCCTGTCTCATTCGAGACAGAACACAAGATGAGGGCATCTAAAGTAGCAGAGGAGTACGTTAATTTCATGGCTCTGCAAGCAACACCAAAGGCCATGACACTAGACGAGATAAAAACATAGACAAAAAAATATCCTGTTCTTCAGCAGGTCTGCTCACACATAAGAGACAACTCATGGCACATAAATGCACGTGACCCACTTTTCGCAGACACCCTAAGACATTACAGAAATGTCCGTTCTGAGCTCACAGTGTCATCGGAGGATGATCTCATACTCAGAGGTTCCAGAATAGTCGTACCCTCCACTCTAGAACAAAGAGTATTACAGCTTGCCCAGGAGAGCCATCAAGGCGTCGCTAAAACGAAAAGTCTTCTGAGAGAGAAGGTGTGGTTTCCCAATATTGATCGAAGAGTCGAGGCCATTATCACAAATTGTATTGTTTGTCAGGCAAACAACCCCGTCACTCATGTTGAGCCGCTTCGAATGTCTCAATTGCCAGAAGCACCATGGCACAATCTGAGTGCAGATTTCTATAGACCATTACCAACCGGGGAGTATCTGTTGGTCATTATAGATGACTACACAAGGTATCCTGTTGTTAAAATTCTTCACACTACTTCAACAACTGCGGTAATACTAATTCTTGATGATGTTTTCTCTATGTTCGGAATTCCCAGTGTGCTTAAAACTGACAATGGCCCACCCTTCAACAGCAGTGCGTTCACACAGTTTGCTGACTACCTTGGGTTCCGTCATAGAAAAATATGATAGCAAGCAAATGCTACAGCAGAGCAGTTTATGTGCACATTAGGGAAAGCCATTCGAACTGCACACACTCAAGGTATCCCATGGAAACAACAGTTAAATGTCTTCCTTCGTGAGTACAGATCCTCACCTCACTGCACAACGGGAACTTCACCTGCTGAGTTGATCTTTAAAAGGAAGATGCGTACAAAAATTCTCATAGCTACTCCGAGTACTACCGATGCTGATGATGACATCCGTTAAAAAGACAAAAAGGCAAAGGATAAAATGAAAGCCTTTTCTGACACCCCTCAACATCACACACATCAACATCAAACCTGGTGACATAGTGTTGTGTCGGCAACAAAAGCTAAACAAACTAACGACACCATACAACACAAAGCCACTCACAGTCACCAAAGTAAAAGGCACAATGGTGACTGCAGAAGGGCATGGACACTCCATTACAAGGAACTGTTCGTTCTTTAAGAGACTTAACCAGGAGACACCAGATCTTTTGTTTGAGCTAGGATTTGAAAATGAGACAGAAGAAACTGACTCATGCACGGTCCCTCAGAGATATCCTGTTAGACATAACCATAGGCCTCCTGCCTACCTCTCTGATGATGTTTAGGTAGACTGTGTGGTGTAACTACATAGTTGCATGGATCGTTCAAAGCAGGTGTTTCAGACTGTTTAGAAAACAAGGACTGTTCCGACTTTTTTTTCAACGTAAAGTGTTCATATTATTCAGAGATTATTCAGAGTTTGCAGCAAACTTTCTACAATACTCAAGGGTTAAATATATTAATGTTATGTTATCATAACAAACAAAAGTTACTGTTGTGTGTAACAAGTTGCAAAGTAAAAAAAAAAAATGATGTAATGTATTTGGTTTGACCTGTGACTACACAGGACGCGACGCCCCTCCCATGTAGGGCATATGATAGTATGCAACCACAAGTAATGCGGCAAAAATAAAAGTTTGTTAGTGTTCCAGTATTCCTGTCTGCTACAACATGTATGTGAAAGATGTCATGACGTCGAGAAACTACAGAAATGATTAAAAAGATTCAGGCCCTGATATATGCAAAGGGGAAAAAACTAAATTAATCAGAATATTTGATTACAGGATGCTGGCTATGTTTGCTCTTTCATCACCAACAAATACACGGCCAAAAGAAGAAACAAAAAGTCTTGTATTCTTGGCCTCTACTACCCCTTTAGATTCCCCTCAGTCTTTCCACCCCGATGTCACACCATCATACTTAACTTACTTGAGGAAATCTCTAAGCCAACTGGACGACCTCATCCTGCACCCCCACCCCCATGCCCCCAACAGGCCCATTGTGAGAGCTGATTGGGTAATCAGGACTTGTGTGTCTGACAGAGTTCACACATTATCAGGAGAGTCTGTGGAGGATTCGCATTATTAAATGTAATGTCATAGTTACCAAGAAAAAAAGCTGTTATAGAAATGCTGAATCAGGACTGTTGAGACCTGGGTAACTGAAAAAGACAGGGATATGGGGGACGACAGGGATGGAGGTATGGGATATAAAAGAGAAATAATAATCCAGACAGAAAGAGAGAAATCATTTACCCACTCTAATGTTGTTCCAAACCAGTATGACTTTATGTACTTTTTTACATTCTTTAAAATAACTTGTTGCTTTGAAGAAAGTCGTGTAGATTCGGAAGGACATGAGGGTGAGAAAATGATGGTGAACTATGCCATTAACCAGACAAGACTAGCATATACTAGTGCTCTCAATGATCTTTGCTCATCTGTAGGAAATCAAGAAAAGCTAAAGCACTGATGTTCATTAGCAGTGCCCATTGGATGGTCTCACCACTGTAGATCAGCTGGGAGAGGTGTTTTTTTTAAATGCCTCTCGGTGTTGTGTGGTTAATCTCATTGGTTTTAGTTTAGTGGGAATCTTTTGACAAATCTTTTGACATCTTTTGACAAATGGGCTACTGATTTATTGCGACTGATGCGGACTGTCTGATTAGGATCACCCACTCAGCCTCTGCTGGTAAATGCTAAAACTACGCAATTATGAATACAAAAGGCCTATTTTCCTGTTGACATCTATTAAATGTATATGATTTTACAAGAAACATATATTTGGCTACTCCAATTTTAAGTTACCAGCCATTCAGAACTTCTACTAGCCAGTACACGACAATATTAGGAATAAACCACATGATCAAAATCACAACTTAGATTTAAATATATTTCTTATCATACTGAAATATTTATTACAGTGTAATGCCAGCCAAGCTGAGATGAGTAAGAATGCTAAATGATAGCTTACTACAAATATTATCAAACTGATTTGTCTTTGATGCTCCAAGTGCAAAAAGAAGCTTTAAAATTCACAATTCAACTCGATGCTTCTTAACAGCTGGATCTGACTGTGTCAAACAGCAAGTGAATTAAAAGCACAAAGGTTATGTAGTGGCATCAACTTAAATGGATAGTTCACTCTGAAATGAAAATTCTGTCAGTAATTACTCACCCTCATGTCATTTAAAACCCGTAAGACCTTCGTTCATCTTCAGAATACAAATGAAGATATTTTTGATGGAATCTGAGAGCTTTCTGACATGGTGCTGGTGCGTGGTGCTGCTGACGCAGGAGCCGGAGTTCTGATGTAGGGTCTTCAGGTTTGGAATGACATGAGGGTGAGTAATGTAGCGAATCAGCTCATGGGGAAATATGAATAATTAACCATAACTAATTATGATTAATTATTAATATTTTAGATCCACTGTAGATATTTAGCTGACCACTCAGGGTCAACCGTCTTGTCAATTCTAAGAACGTTAATTTCCTGGTTAAAGGAAATAACTTTCTTACTGTACAATTCTATAAGTTTGTAACATAAATCTGCATGATTATTGACT
>NW_015505604.1:213099-228842 GCF_001515645.1 Sinocyclocheilus grahami | reverse complement strand
ATCGGGTTACCATGAAACCAGGGTCTTGTTCGGCGTCCTGGGGTGTTACAAAGTATTTGTGAAATCTAGCTAACAAAATATATATTGTGTGTTGGAGTGTTCCAGACGCTACAGTAATTACTGACAGAATTTTCATTTTTGGGTGAACAATCCATTTAATACACTACATTTTTTGCTTTTCAATTTATAAAAAACAGTTTTAAAAAAATTGGACCTGACTAAGAGAGACAAAGTAAAGAAATTGAAAGAAAGAGACAAAAGGTCAACTTTCAACCTAATATGACACTTCTAAAGATGCCGTATTTGATTGAGAACTAGGTTAAGTAAAAGTTAAGATTTTCTTTAAATAGCAATGTAAATGCAGTCATCGTGGTTTCAAAGACTATACTGCATGAATCGTATTGATTTCTTTTAGTGCTTGACAGACATGGAGTTAAGATCCTTCAAAAATTATATTGTGTTCTATACTGTACAAAATGCATAGCATAAAGGGTAAACTATCACTTTAACAGATGATAAAAATGTATATATTAGTTGATTATATACAACTTTAGTGTATATATAACTTTTGTGTATAACTTCAGTACAAAGTTCATGCGTTATATATAGAGAGAGCATAAGAGCATCTGTTGGAGCACTTATGTAATTATAACCAAGTTCACCCATTTTACCTAGTTGGGCTAAAACCTCTGCACGGCTAGACAGTGTCTGACACACAAACACACTCACACATACCAATGAACAGAGAAGGATAAAATTCAAGAATTCCCCACTCTGGTTAGGGTCTCCAACAGTGTGACCTTTGACCATGGTAAAGCAGATTTAAGGGGGATAAGCAATTATAACAATATCCAAACAGTGATAGAGAGAGAAAAAATAGAGACGGGAGAATAGAATGAGAAATGAAATGCTGTAATTAGACAGCTTGGGTTGGGTCTTGCTCTGGTATGTCTGACTGTAGAGCCAGAACAACGGTCAGTTACGGGACAGTGAGTGCCTTCCACAGCAAACTCACTTACACAGGGAGGGTAGAGTGGCCAACAGCTCTTTAGGGACAATATTGTCTAGGCCACCAACGTACTTAAATGAGGAAAAAGTTCAGCACCAATCCTCAAAACACACAGTGCAGGCACGACTCACACACGCCTTTATTACCCAATAGAGCAAAGGCGAGAGGGACAGTGTATATGAGAGAAAGAAAGAGACTGAGAAGGGAAAACGTTGGGCTCTTTTGCAATGCTGTTGTTTGGAATGAAGTGCATGCATGGTCTTTGGATTGTCAACCCAAGTGTTTCAGCTGGCATGATTCAGATCCATGCACACACAGCCACTAAAATGTACTTAATGGTACTGTGAACAGTTCAGCTCAAACACAGGTGATCAAGTGTTTATTTTACAGTATAATAATCTCAAGAGTAACTGCAAGAGTGACTTTTTATGGTCATTAGTATTAGCGTATCATTTAGAGGAAGGGCAGAATGAACAGATGTCCACCCTTTTTTGTTTTTTTTATTACAGTTAGACACCCTATAATGATTTCATTTTTATTTTCATTTTATTTTTTGACAACTTCTTCTAAAGTTCAATTGGGGGGGAAAAACGGACAGAGGGAGAGTAGAGTGACCAGACAGCCCCTGTTTTCTGGCATACAATTAAACACATTATACCATCAATTTAATTTAGATTTTTAGCTTATTTTTTTATTAAAAAAAATTTAAAAACACACTAACTTTCTATTTTTTCTATTCTATCTACATGTTTTTCTTTGTGTGCGTGTATATATATAATATATACACACCTTGCTACGTGTACTGCGTTAGGCTAACCGAGACTTGTCATTTGCACTTATATATTGTTGCTCTTTTGTTAGTTTTGACTGCTTTTATTGTCCTCATTTATAAGTTGCTTTGGATAAAAGCGTCTGCTAAATGACTAAATAAATATGTTTGTCATTTACAGTGAACATTTAAAGTGCCCTATTATGGATTTTTGAAAATTACTGTAAGGGAAACAGGTCAATAATTTAGCTCAAAGGGAATCATTTAAGATTTTAAAGGGAACTCCACCATTAATATGCAAGGGAATTAGGACAGAATCACTGTTTTACGGCGGATCACTGAGACGGCCTGTTTAGGCTTGCTTCAGAGAGGCTAGGGTCTGATTTATGACATCCTGTTGTCTTGGGCCTCTGTGGAATTTTTGTGACTCCTCGTGCCTCAACTCGGTTTTGACCAAATCTTAGATTGTCTGATTCGGTCTGATATCCTACATTACCTTTCATGCAGTGTGTAACACAGCTCTAAGTGAATGAATACATCCTGCAAAGTTTTAAATCTGAAAGTGCGCTGTGTATAAAGTTATTGTCTCTCAAATGAAAGAGTCAACTCTGAATCATTTAAACAAGTCATTTTTAAAACGAATCCCAAGCCGTATCTGTAACGGAAGAAGTCTGATGCAACAGGTTAGTATATCAATCAAGTTTATTTTGGTCACAGAGAGTACGGGTGTAGGATCCAGGTGATGACACGGTGAGTGTATAGTTCGTAGGACAGTTTAAAGGATATGATGAGTGGAATGATCAGAGTCCTTTCCTTTGCAGGAGCTGGAATGCACACGGGAAGAGCACACCTCAGCGATCCAGGAACTAGGAGGAACAGGAGACACTAGGAGGAACACAGGAGGTAAGCAATGCAGGAAGTATTCAAATGGAAGCAGTAGTAAAGTCAGAGAGTCCTCTACGCATGTACGAGACCGGACAATGAGGGTGTCTGAGGTGTGTGCGCGCTTTTATGCAGGCTGGTGGACGAGGTGCTTGATTAGTGACCCTTGATTGGGTGGTGGTGGAGCCTGGCCAATCTGTTACAGTACCCCCCCCCCCCTCCACAGCCCGCTCCTGAGGGCCGAAAACCCAGACATCGTGGTGGTCTACCTCTGCCCCGAGGTGCCGGCTGATCAGGATGGGCCGCATGGAACTCAGACATTAAGGCGTGGTCTAATATATCGGTCCTAGGTACCCATGAGCGTTCCTCGGGTCCATATCCTTCCCAGTCTACGAGGTATTCTAGCTGACCACCACGGCGCCGGGACTACAGAATTTCCTTCACCTTGTAGACTGACCCCTCATCCAGGATCAAGGGAAGAGGGGGTTCCTCCACCTGGCCAGGCTCTGTGGGGAGAGAGACAGGTTCATGGTGAGTTTTTAGCAGAGAAACGTGGAACTTGGGATGAATCCTGCACTGTGAGGGGAGTTGGAGTTTGTAGGTGACCGGGTTTACTTGTTCAAGGATGGTAAAGGGGCCAACAAATCTGGGACTGAGCTTTCTACAGGGCAGGTGCAGTTTGATGTCCCGAGTTGACAGCTATACCTTCTGACCTGGTTGATAGGTAGGTGTTTCAGCTCTTCGAAGGTCCGCGGCCATCTTCTGCCTGCGCACTGCCCGTTGGAGATGGTGGTGAGCAGCGTCCCAGACCCTCTCGCTTTCCCGGAACCAGCAGTCCAGCGCCGGAACATC
This sequence comes from Sinocyclocheilus grahami, assembly GCF_001515645.1. Lineage (NCBI taxonomy): Eukaryota > Metazoa > Chordata > Actinopteri > Cypriniformes > Cyprinidae > Sinocyclocheilus > Sinocyclocheilus grahami. The sequence goes on along the minus strand of NW_015505604.1, from coordinate 225,330 downwards.
AGAAGGTTCCCCGGACCAGGGGAACAATGGAGGCTGGAACGAGAACACGCACTGGAAGGGAGTGAGACCAGTAGAAGGCTGTCGCAGGGAATTCTGGGCGTACTCGGCCCAGCCCAGGAACTGGTTCCAGGAATCCTGGTGGCCATGGCAGAAGGTTCGCAGGAATCGCCCCACCTCTTGAATCTTCCTCTCCGTTTGACCATTCGACTGTGGATGATATCCGGACAAGAGGCTCACGGTCACATCTAGGAGTTTGAAGAACGCATTCCATACTTTTGAGAAACTTAGGTCCCCGGTCTGAGATGGGACTACAGAATTTCCTTCACCTTGTAGACTGACCCCTCATCCAGGATCAAGGGAAGAGGGGGTTCCTCCACCTGGCCAGGCTCTGTGGGGAGAGAGACAGGTTCATGGTGAGTTTTTAGCAGAGAAACGTGGAACTTGGGATGAATCCTGCACTGTGAGGGGAGTTGGAGTTAGGTTTACTTGTTCCAGGATGGTGAAGGGGCCAACAACTCTGGGACTGAGCTTCCTACAGGGCAGGCGCAGTTTGATATCCCGAGTTGACAGCCATACCTTCTGACCTGGTTGATAGGTAGGTGTTTCAGCTCTTCGAACGTCTTCTGCCTGCGCACTGCCCGTTGGAGATGGTGGTGAGCAGCGTCCCAGACCCTCTCGCTTTCCCGGAACCAGCAGTCCAGCGCCGGAACATCAGAAGGTTCCCCGGACCAGGGGAACAGTGGAGGCTGGAACGAGAACACGCACTGGAAGGGAGTGAGACCAGTAGAAGGCTGTCGCAGGGAATTCTGGGCGTACTCGGCCCAGCCCAGGAACTGGTTCCAGGAATCCTGGTGGCCATGGCAGAAGGTTCGCAGGAATCGCCCCACCTCTTGAATCTTCCTCTCCGTTTGACCATTCGACTGTGGATGATATCCGGACAAGAGGCTCACGGTCACATCTAGGAGTTTGAAGAACGCATTCCATACTTTTGAGAAACTTAGGTCCCCGGTCTGAGATGATGTCTTCGGGAATGCCATAATATCGGAAGACCTTGTTGAAGAGAAGCTCAGCAGTTTCCAGTGCAGTGGGGAGACCTCTGAGGGGCAGAAGGCGACATGACTTTGAGAAACGATCAACTATTACCAGGATGCAGGTGTTACCTTCAGAGGGTGGCAGGTCAGTGACAAAGTCCACTCCTAGGTGTGACCAGGGGCGATTTGGCACTGGTAGAGGAAGAAGTTTGCCAGATGGTAAGTGGTGCGGGCTTTTGAACATGGCACAGTCTGGACATCCTTGCACGAACCTTCTCACATCCCTTGCCATATTGGGCCACCAGAAGCGATCTCGTAGCAGCGAGAGGGTGTTGTTGGCCCCTGGGTGGCCAGTGCCCCGAGAAGAGTGAGCAGAGTGAATCAGTGGAGTGCGTTGTGTTCGTGGTACATACTGGCATCCTGGAGGACAGCCCGGCGGATTGTTGGGAGCCGTGTTTGAGGCTATTGAGGGGAATTCCATTCAATGGGACTGATGATCATCCTTGGTGGGATGATACTCTCCAGTTCTTCTGGACCTTCCATATGACTGTGAATACGTGACAAGGCGTCTGCCTTGACGTTTCTGGGACCAGGGCGATAAGTAATGGTAAAGTTAAACCTGGTAAAGAATAATGCCCATCGTGCTTGGCGGGGATTCAGACGTTTAGCCTCACGTAGATACTGAAGATTCTTATGGTCGGTCAGTATGGTGAATGGATGGGCTGCCTCCTCCAGCCAATGCCTCCGCTCCTCTAAGGCAAGCTTGATGGCCAGTAGTTCTCTGTTGCCGATGTCATAATTACTTTCCGCCGGGCTGAGCTTCCTAAAGAAGGAACATGGATGGAGTCTGGCTGGGTTCCCCTGCTGCTGGGACAACACTGCCCCCACTCCTGTAGTGGAGGCGTCAACTTCCACGACAAATGGGAGGTCGGGAACTGGATGGACTAGGAGGGGAGCGCTAGTGAAGGCTCTCTTGAGGGAGGAGAAAGCTTCTAAGGCCGCGGGTGTCCAGGACAGAGATTTGGGTTTCCCTCGTAGTAAGCTTGTGAGTGGGCTGGTGATCTTGCTATAGTCTAGAATGAAGCGACGGTAAAAGTTGGCAAATCCGAGGAATCGTTGGAGCTCCTTAAATTGTAGTGGGTTCTGGCCAGGAGGTTATAGCTTCCACCTCATGGCAGAAGGTTCGCAGGAATCGCCCCACCTCTTGAATCTTCCTCTCCGTTTGACCATTCGACTGTGGATGATATCCGGACAAGAGGCTCACGGTCACATCTAGGAGTTTGAAGAACGCATTCCATACTTTTGAGAAACTTAGGTCCCCGGTCTGAGATGATGTCTTCGGGAATGCCATAATATCGGAAGACCTTGTTGAAGAGAAGCTCAGCAGTTTCCAGTGCAGTGGGGAGACCTCTGAGGGGCAGAAGGCGACATGACTTTGAGAAACGATCAACTATTACCAGGATGCAGGTGTTACCTTCAGAGGGTGGCAGGTCAGTGACAAAGTCCACTCCTAGGTGTGACCAGGGGCGATTTGGCACTGGTAGAGGAAGAAGTTTGCCAGATGGTAAGTGGTGCGGGCTTTTGAACATGGCACAGTCTGGACATCCTTGCACGAACCTTCTCACATCCCTTGCCATATTGGGCCACCAGAAGCGATCTCGTAGCAGCGAGAGGGTGTTGTTGGCCCCTGGGTGGCCAGTGCCCCGAGAAGAGTGAGCAGAGTGAATCAGTGGAGTGCGTTGTGTTCGTGGTACATACTGGCATCCTGGAGGACAGCCCGGCGGATTATTGGGAGCCGTGTTTGAGGCTATTGAGGGGAATTCCATTCAATGGGACTGATAATCATCTTTGGTGGGATGATACTCTCCGGTTTTTCTGGACCTCCTACATGACTGAATACGTGACAAGGCGTCTGCCTTGACGTTTCTGGGACCAGGGAGATAAGTAATGCGAATGGGAGGTCGGGATCTGGATGGACTAGGAGTGGGGCGCTAGTGAAGGCTCTCTTGAGGGAGGAGAAAGCTTCTAAGGCCGCGGGTGTCCAGGACAGAGATTTGGGTTTTCCTCGTAGTAAGATTGTGAGTGGGCTGGTGATCTTGCTATAGTCCAGAATGAAGCGACGGTAAAAGTTGGCAAATCCGAGGAATCGTTGGAGCTCCTTAATTGTAGTGGGTTCTGGTGCTGGTGCTGGTTCTGGAGGGTAACCGGGTGGAGGTAGGAGGTTGTGGCGGGGACTGGTGTTGCTGCTAAACAGGACTGCATGCGGGTTGAGCAACGGATGGATAACTGAATGAATCTTTCCAATCCAAATGAATCATCATACGCAGCGAGCTGTAACCGAAACTGGGGCTCCAGCCCCTGTCTGTAAGTAGTCAGCAGTGAGTGTATAGTTCGTAGGACAGTTTAAAGGATATGATGAGGGGAATGATCAGAGTCCTTTCCTTTGCAGGAGCTGGAATACACACGGGAAGAGCACACACCTCAGCGATCCAGGAACTAGGAGGAACAGGAGACACTTGGAGACGAGGAGACACTAGGAGGAACACAGGAGGTAAGTAATGCAGGAAGTATTCAAATGGAAGCAGTAGTAAAGTCAGAGAGTCCTCTACATGGGTACGAGTCCGGACAATGAGGGTGTCTGAGGGGTGTGCTTTTATGCAGGCTGGTTGATGAGGTGCTCAGGTGATAGAGATCATTGTGATTGGGTGGTGGTGGAGCCTGGCCGATCTGTTACAGTATCATGTTGGCTCAACATGAAACATTAGCATATTGCCCGCCCACTTGTTCCGCACGCAGACCTGGGAAAACTTGATTTTCACATTGGTGTGAATGAAAATGCTAATTCATTCTTTGCCACTATGAGCAGCTTTTGCAGCATTGCGGTAAAAAAAAAAGCGGTTTCCCTGGTAATGCTGTACACAAAGCAGCACTGCGCTCACAAATGCTGCTTTATCAGGCATTACAGGCATGATGAAATGAAAATGAAATCAGTGTTCGACTTGAGGGGGGGCTGGAGGGGTCCCGAACTAGAGACCTGCACTCCCGCGGGAGTACCGTGAGATCCGCGGGACCCAACGCAAAAGGGTGCGGCGTGGGACAACTCTTGATGGGCGAGTGCAGGTGTGGGCGGGAAGAGACTTGTGTGTGTGTGTGTGTGTGTGGGATGCAGGAGAATAAAATGATTCACGGTACTCCCGCAAAATAGAAATTATCTAAACATAAAATGTCTAAAACATATCAATTGTTATTTATGTGTTGCACAAAAGCAAAAAGAACAACTAATAATATTAAAATGATTAACACACGCAAGCTAGGCAGAGTTTATAATTATAACACGTGTTTAAAGGGTTGCGCAATGTAGCCAATCACAGACTCAGCTGTTGATTTCTGGAACGCAATGGCAAATCAGAGGTGATTAAGTTAGAATCCACTCACAGCAGTGCTGAAATTGCGTGCTCACGTATCATCTAATTTTAACACACAAGTGTAGACATTGTGAAAGATTCATTGTGCATATGTTCATTGTGTTATAACAGAGCTTTATGAGATCACGATTAACTGAGATGTCAGCTTTTAGTGATAATAAAGGGAGCGCTGCTCGCATTCTGCCATGCCAAACCATGCACGCAGCAGCCCATGCTTGCTTTTCTGTTAAAAATAACAGTGGTTTGTGAATGTTGATGCTTAGCCTAAATAACAAATATTTTATCGGGAGCATTTATGCTGGGATGTTGTGGATCTTAGGAGATGTTACAGAGCCATTTAATGTACATTTCTTTGATGTGCTGAAAAAAAATCTATATAGATTACTTTTATGCGGGCTTTTGCAGGAGGGAGCAGGACAAAACATGAATGTCGCGGGCAGGAGCGGGACCAGATAAGATATTTTTCTGCGGGAGCGGGCAGGCGCGGGACAGAATCTTGCGGGAGCGGGTGGGAGCAGGACTGAAAAATAGAGCAGCGCAGGTCTCTATCCCTGACCTCCCATAAGCATTAAGGGACACCCCATAACACCCAGAAATATACTTGGGGGGGTCCCCTGTTTTTTCAATAAAACTATTATACATAAAATGAGGTTTCGATTGCTGTATTAAATTTAGACCTGCTCATGTGACATCATTTTATTTTGACGTGTTTTTACAGCGTTGCTCATTATAACCAATCACACACAATTCTGTTGAGGTTAGGAATGCAGTAGCAAATCAGAGGCGTTCAGATTAGTCATTGTTGAAAACCCAGAGTTTTGTTCAGACCGAAACTCGCGAATTCCTTCATCATATGCAACAAAGTACAGATGTACGTACAATGTAAGTAAGAGATTCATTTATCATAGTGTATGGACAGCTTAATTGATTATAAGAGGAGTTATGAGTGCTTAAACATTAGCTAGACTGAATGCTCATTTAGAGTGTGTTCTTTCACTGCATGATTCAGTCTAATAAAATGCATTTAGAATGCTCCCAAAACTCAAGATATGGGGGCAGAAAATGTATATTTATATCACTTCATATAGTTAATGAATATCACACGAAGAGTGCAATTTTTTTCACAAAAATCACAAATATGATATTGATTTTATACAAGAGTTCAATAAACAAGAAGTTAATATTAAGAGACTTACGTTTTAGACACCATATTGTCTATTTTTTTTGCTCTATTTCGCCAACAAAAATGGTTCCAAACAAAGCCACAGCACTGTTTTGCGTCTCTGCGTCTCTGATTCGGTTCAATCGCAATGGCTCACTTATATTAACAGCGACTTTCTGCCACCTACTGGCTGTTTTAATTTCACATTCAAAGTATCTTTTCATTTAAAAAAAATTATAATAATTTCAAATATCAGTATTCAACGTTTTAGGATTGAAATATCAAAACATTATTTATGCATTTGTAACTGTAGGTTAAATGCATTCATGTCCTGCATTAAACAGTGTGTAAATACATCTAAATGCCTCTTCAGAAGCAGTTTCTGTGTTTCCTCTGCATTGCAAAGATGAATTTTGTTGATAATGATTTTATTTGTTTGGTAACAGCCCCAAATGTCTTATTATCGTAAGTGACTTTATTGATTAAATTGATGAATTTGACACAATTCTAGAAAAAATGGCTTTACAAAGGTAAAACTGCCCATAAAGGGTAAAAATCAATGTAACTGTAGGTTAAATGCATTCATGTCCTGCATTAAACAGTGTGTAAATACATCTAAATGCCTCTTCAGAAGCAGTTTCTGTGTTTCCTCTGCATTGCAAAGATGAATTTTGTTGATAATGATTTTATTTGTTTGGTAACAGCCCCAAATGTCTTATTATCGTAAGTGACTTTATTGATTAAATTTATGAATTTGACACAATTCTAGAAAAAATGGCTTTACAAAGGTAAAACTGCCCATAAAGGGTAAAAATCATTTTAAACTTGTTGGAAAATATAAATTTCTGTCACTGGCTGATGTGAACTGACCACCACACAGAGTCAGCTGTCCATGACAGTCCTAAAGTGCAACACACTCAGCAAAATAATGTCTGATTATCGTTATCGATAAAATCCCAGAAAATATAGAGATATAATTTTTTTTCAATATCGCACACCCCTAGGCAAGATATTTAATTCTTCTTAGTGATTGTTTGGTACACCTAATTCACTGATCATCGTAAAATACGCTTTTATCTTATAGGTTTTCTCAATGATAAAGAGGACAACAAAAAAATATGAATCATATTTATATAAAGCTTTATTTTTGTATATATATTTTTGAAGGGGGGGGTTCTGGTAAGGGGGACCCCCCAAAAGCTTTGACACAATTCGAACACTTAATTAAATCAACCAATCACCGCAGATCAGCATCATGCAAAGGAGAGGTTTGGAAAAATGAATCATTGAGTGAATCATTTGGGAGTGATTGAGCAAATAAGCTAAAAATAAATGCATATTGTAACAACGTTCGTAGTTCGGGAAGAAGGAGGCGGGAACCGGCGAACACTTAAGATTTTAATAAAATAAACAAACACAAAATGAAAGTAAAGCGGCAGCCCCTCACGGCCGACTGCCGCACACAAAACACAAAATAATATCCAGGCCTGGTCCTCTCTCGTCCCTCCTCCTTTTATCCTTCCGGAGCTCCTCCATGGGACTCGAGACCGGTGAGTGGCGCAGGTGTTGTGCATTAGCATTTACTCCACCGGCCTTGCTCCGTTCCCACGGCTCTCGGCCCCTCCCCTCTCATCACACATAAGTGAAAGTGATGTGACATGTGGCCAAGTATGGTGACCCATACTCGGAATTAGTGCTCTGCATTTATCCCATACTCGGAATTAGCGCTCTGCATTTATCACACACACACACACACACACACACACACACACACACACACACACACACACACACACACACACGGAGCAGTGGGCAGCCATTTATGCTGCAGTGCCCGGGGAGCAGTTGGGGGTTCGGTGCCTTGCTCAAGGGCACCTCAGTCATGGTATTGAAGGTGGGAGAGAGCGCTGTACATTCACCTACAATCCCTACCGGTACAAGACTCGAAACCGCAACCTTTGGGTTACAAGTCCGACTCTCTAACCATTAGGCCACAACTTCCCCACCATATTGTCTATTTTTTTGCTCTATTTCGCCAAAAAAAACGGTACAATGAAAGTGTTTTTTGGCCTTGCATGCATGTCAACATGTTGTTTGGGACTCCCAAAACCAAAATATGAACCTTTCATAACCCATAATAGGGGCACTTTAAACATTCACCACACTCACACATATAGTAAATTAATGTCCATGAATGCTTTTCCCAAAACTCTTAAGGCTTCCATTTTTCTTCTTCATTGTGGTGGATCCTACTGCTACAACACGCAAACAAAATCAAAACAGCAACAAAGTCCAACTTTCTCATCACAATTTCTCTTTTCACTCTCACATCCACTATTTCATCAGATTAGAAGAGGTATTAGATATTGCAGCATTCTTGCAATATCTTACTCTCATCTACTATACACTTTATGCTGTAGAATATGCTCAGCACTCCAGTCTTTCATGTTTTTGTGAACTCTTTCTGTACTATTATTCCATGACACAGGCCAGAAGAAAAATGTGAGACACAGTTGACTTCCGCACACCCTGTGAACTCTCCTCAGTGTTACATAATAAAAATATGAAACTCCACTGTCAATATAGCACAGGAATGCAAAGGTGGGAAGGCAAAGTAAAAATAGCAGAGGGAGATAAAAAGATTCAAGGGAGGAATAGTAAAGATCGGATTAAAAGTGAATGAGGAATCAAAAAATAATTGGAGAGGGCAGTAAAAATAAAATGTCCAAAAGTGAGAAAGGGAGTGAACGAGAGATCTCCCACATTTCGGTTCTTCTACAGGAAGACAGAGCAAATGTTCATGGATTTGTGCTTCCAGGAGATGACTAAATGCAGACAGTGGGATATAATCCAAACAAGCCCTTTCCCCTGCTCTAGGCCATTTCTCTGAAACAGCGCACAGAGCCAGAAGGTGCTGTAATGTGCCACAGAAACTAAACAAACCCTGTCACTGTATGCATTACACACCATTTACACCCACAGTAAGTGCATGATATGTTGATCTTTTCCTTAAAGGCTCGGCTTAACCCCTTGGGCTAAAGGTTTGAGGCATGTTTGGCGTCAGTTTGAGGCAGGGTTAACCCTTGTGTAAGGTTTAGGGATGAAGACAGTAGTAGGATTAAGGTTAGGGAGGAGTTTGAGGTTATGTTAGGGTTAAAGATAAACGATTAAAAAGGAGGAACATAAAGTTGCATTAGCAGAAATATACCGTGTTGCATCAGAATTAGCTTGGATTTAAAAGTTGTGGCTTGGGTTTGATAGAAAATAAAAGATAATACCATCTCTGTGTCTGTTATTGTGGTTTGTCTAAGATTTAACATTCTTTCATGATCAGTTCTTCAGCACAGAATGGTCATAAAAATACACCTACACACAGAGATCTTGCATATATCTGGTAACACACCAACAAACTGAATTTTCTATGACTGAGGACAGTTAGTCTATCTAGTTTTATTACACCAGCGGGAAAAGAACATTTCACTCATTCTTACATTCTGAAAGGAGTAGGTCATCCAAAATGATCAATCTTTTTTTCTGCAGAACAAAAAAGGACATTTTCAAGAATGTACCAAATTATAAGTTTGTGTGAGGACCAAACCAGTGTTATTGTTAACTAAAATTAAAACTATTAAAACTTTTTTTGTTGTTAATTGAAATTAAATTGAAACAAAATAAAATGTACATATAACATGAATTACAATTAACACTCGCCAATGCAATAAAAAATTTGTGTTGGCAAGTATGAAACAGTACTCACCAGTTGGCTGCTAACTGTTTTTATATATTAATTTTAACAATGCCTGAGAATGCGATATGGTTTAGCGCAATTATCAAATATCAAAGACTGTGTTATAATTATACAAATATGTCATTTGAGTTTCCCTGTAGTTTTTTGCCAAAATTGAAGCTCTATGGGTATAGAAGAAAGAAAAGAAGAAAACCATCAAGTTTAATTCCGTAAGTTTTTTTGCTTTTTATTTTTAAATTATTCTTTTAAATTAAATAGTTCAGTTCATTAGTATTATAGTGACTTTCCTTTATTGATTTATTTTTTATTATTAATAATAATAATAATAAATAAAACTGATAATACAGCAATGATACTCATTGCAATGTTTCCCCTATAGTTGTTGTGCCTGTTTTTTAATGAAATATATAGCACATACAGTTTCATGGCCGGTAAATTCTCCCAAGTCTCCAGCCACTGGCAGGTGCAGAACAAAGTTAAGTAATGACAAAATGTTGATTTTTGGAAGAACTAATCCTTTAAGAACCTTTTTTGAGTGTGTTGTCAAGTTTTTGCAGTTTAGACTGTTTTGTATGGATGTAATACTGGGTGTCCTGTGTGATCTGCACAGCTCTTCCCTTGGCCGCTGCATTTCAGTTAAATTGCACTCATCTCTGAAACTGTCCTATACCTTTATCCCCTTTGTGGGTCTTTCCATAGCAACAGCCCAAGTGTGAGCAAACTTTATTCTGAATTATTTTCCACCAGAGCCTCGTTTAGGATAATTCAACACAGAAATCAAGACATTTTGAGAATTCCCTTAGTCTGAACTCACCAACAAGATTAAAATTAGACATCTTTTTTCACTTTCACACTGAATTGCACACACAGTTGCATAAAAAGCAAACCGCAATCATCTTGTTCGGATGATTTAGAATGATATTTAGTGCCTAACTGGAAGGTGTTTAAATTTGAGATATTATAATATTGTGAAATTCTGAGGACAGCGCAGCATTCCCAAACTACCAAACATCTCATAATTTAAGAGGACTAACTACTTCAGGGTGAATCATTCACACAGTGGAATATGGCCTCAAACACGCTGGAACCGTAAACTCTAAGAGAAACATTTATCACTTTCTGTCTTGTTTCTCTTGCTTTATGCAGACTAGGAAGCTACTGGAGTTTTTAACACTTAAAGCTGGACGTCTTCTCTTAGCCAAACATTATCAAAAGTAGCTCACTTTAGGGCTTTCTGCTGACTTAAATAATTGTCCTTTTCAGCTTAAAAGAGATATTAAAAATGACTAACAGCCTCTCAGACTGAACCATTCAACCATATTTTGACAGAGATGTTCTCTTCCTACATCTTCTGTAGATTTAAGATGCCCGAAAGCTGAATCCACGCTGCAGCATTGCTGTCAAAACCACTGATTGCTTATAATTTAGGAGATGCCTATCTAACAAAGCGAGTTAATTTTTTTAAAAACACTTCTGAGAGTTCCCACAGAGCATCCTGGGGTTACATGTCTCGTTTAATTGCACTGCTGATAGCGCTCTTGCCATTAACTTAACATTAACACAATCCAGACAGCAATAACCAGCAACAGATAAAGGATGGCAGTGGTTAAGTGAACATGGAAAGGCAGGCTGGACATACATTAAGATGTAGTACAACAGCTACAGTTTTTCCCCACATCAGTAAAATGTGATTGGTAATGTTTCAATCCACAAATCACTTCAACCCATGACAAATGCTCCCATATGCTTTTATAGAGCCTCTGTCTAATATATTTAATTCTTGCTAAGCTGATTGTCCAGTCTGGGACTATGTACATATGGAAGTTTTTTTTTCCGTTTTGATAGTCATTGCATTTATTTAATCAAAAATATAGTAAAATTGTGTAAATTGTGTAAAAAAGTGACTTTATTGTAAAATATTTTAAAATGTAATTTATTCCTGTGTTGCAAAGCTGAATTTTCAGTAGCCATTTCTCCAATCTTTGCTGCTCATGAAACAATTATTATAATGCTGAAAAAAAAACGGCATTTATTTGAAATTGATTTTTTTGTCTTAAGGGGTTAGTTCACCCAAAAATTAAAATTAATTCACAAATTACTCACCCTCAAGTCATCCTATAGGTGTATATGACTTTCTTCTTTTAGACGAATCCAGTCGGAGTTATATAAAAAATTGTTTTTGATCTTTGATCTTTCAAGCTGTTTAATGCCACTCAGCGGGTGATTCATGCATCAGTCCAAAAGAAGTTAAATAAAAAGTGGCCATCCATTAAAAAAAGTGTCTCGCACGGCTCCGGGGGCTACAAATGTAGCGAATCGATGCGTTTTTGTAAGAAAAATATCCATATTCACAATGTAAAAATCTAAATCTGCTCCGGGCGGATGACGTATGAGTTCAGCGCTGCGCATACGCCGGTGAGTCACGTGAAAACCAACGTTTGTTAACAGGAGCAAAGGAAACTAAATGTCCTTACTTTACCAAAGGAAAACCAGTCTCCTCTTGGCTTATATTGAAATCCTCCAACAATCTTCTTTACAAATCCTCGGTGTTTTGTTTTGCTTCCACGTTCGTCACTTCTGAGCGGCGCATGCGCAAAGCCGACCTCATACGTCATCCGCTCAGAGCTGCTTCTGTTTACAACAGTGAGCGCAAGCTAGATTAAATTGATTACGTATTAAATATGTCAGTTATTTTTCTTACAAAAACGCATCGATTCGCTACAGGAGGCCTTTGTTCACCCCCCGGTGCCATGTGAGACACTGTTTTTTAATGGATGGCCACTTTTTATTTAACTTCTTTTGGACTGATGCATGAATCACCCGCTGAGTGGCATTAAACAGCTTGAAAGATCAAAGACAATTTTT
>NW_015505604.1:201995-212812 GCF_001515645.1 Sinocyclocheilus grahami | reverse complement strand
TTAAAGGGTTAGTTCACCCAAAAATGAAAATTAGCCCATAAATTACTCACACACGAGGCATCATAGGTGTATATGACTTTCTTCTTTCAGACAAATCCAGTCGGAGTTATATTAAAAATTGTCTTTGATCTTTCAAGCTGTTTAATGCCACTCAGCGGGTGATTCATGCATCAGTCCAAAAGAAGTTAAATAAAAAGTGGCCATCCATTAAAAAAAGTGTCTCGCACGGCTCCGGGGGCTACAAATGTAGCGAATCGATGCGTTTTTGTAAGAAAAATATCCATATTCACAATGTAAAAATCTAAATCCGCTCCGGGCGGATGACGTATGAGTTCAGCGCTGCGCATACGCCGGTGAGTCACGTGAAAACCAACGTTTGTTAACAGGAGCAAAGGAAACTAAATGTCCTTACTTTAACAAAGGAAAACCAGTCTCCTCTTGGCTTATATTGAAATCCTCCAACAATCTTCTTTACAAATCCTCGGTGTTTTGTTTTGCTTCCACGTTCGTCACTTCTGAGCGGCGCATGCGCAAAGCTGATCTCATACGTCATCTGCCTGGAGCTGCTTCCGTGTACAACTGTTGGTGCAAGCCACATTAAAGTGATTATTACGTTTTGAATATGGATATATTTCTTACAAAAACGCATCGATTCGCTACAGGAGGCCTTTGTTCACCCCCCGGTGCCATGTGAGACACTGTTTTTTAATGGATGGCCACTTTTTATTTAACTTCTTTTGGACTGATGCATGAATCACCCGCTGAGTGGCATTAAACAGCTTGAAAGATCAAAGACAATTTTTAATATAACTCCGACTGGATTTGTCTGAAAGAAGAAAGTCATATACACCTAGAATGACTTAAGGGTGAGTAATTTGTGGGCTAATTTGCATTTTTGGGTGAACTAACCCTTTAAGTCTTTACTGTCAGTTTTGATACATTTAATGCATCGTTTATTAATGAAAGTGTTAATTTCTTTAAAAAAAAAATGATACAGCCTGAAAATTTTAATTAATTAAATTAATTAAATTAAAATAGTGTATGTTCTTAAGGACAGTGACTATAGTGTGGATCAGGCATGAGATAGATGCGGCACAGATCCCTGAGGGAGGTTTGCAGTGCAGTGCACAGTAGAGAGTGAGTGCACCCTGGATTTACAGCATCTGGCACTCAATCTGTGGCCTTCAAAGCTGCCTTATCTGTTTCCAGCACTGAGAGACTGCTGGGGTTAGTTCAGGACAGACACTAGCACTCGTGCACGCATATGAAAGAACACACTTTCATGTACGGACATACACACATGCTATTGTCACGTGCAAGACAAGAGTCTGGAACTGCTATAGTAACAATGCTTCTGTTTTTCTAGTTAAATAAATTATTTAGAAAATAACTCAAAAAGTGTTAGTGTTTGATTTTTCTCTTAAGTGACAGCTGAACACGAGCTCCAGAAGTTTGTGTAAAACCTGATGATCATGTGATCCAGCATGATTTGAGATCATCCAAAGAGCATTTTGTGCTTCAGTGAATGCAACTGACCTTTAGTACAGTACAAACCGTTAACATGGTCAGTGACTCAAATTTGCTTACTTGATAAGTGTTCTAAAAATAGCAAATTTTACATCATAATTGTTCCTGTTTTAACAATGTCAAATCCAAAAATTTGTAGTTCTGTATATATACTGACAATAAAAAATATACACTGCCAGCCAAAAGTTTGGAATAGATTTTTTAAAAATGTTTCTAAAAGGAGACTATTATGCTCACAAAGGCTGCATTTATTTGATCAAAAATACAGTAAAATAAGTAATATTGTGAAATATTATTACAGTTTACAATTGAACTGTTTTCTATTTGAATATATATTAAAATGTCATTTATTCCTGTTATGCCAAAGCTGAATTTTCAGCAGCCAGTCTTCTCCAGTCATCAGATTTTAGAAATCATTTTGCTGATTTGGTGTTCAATTATTATTAGAGGTTATTATGTTAAATACCGTTTCTGCTGTTAATTTGATTCTTATGGCTTGACTAAACATACATCCAGAAGAAAAACTCCATGACTTCATCACACACTGTTTTTGTTGCTATTAAATTGCAAGTAGTCATTTAGCAGACACTTGCTGTGCATTACATTCAAGGCAGGAGCAACTTTGAATGCATTGTTCAAGGGAACAGTAATGACTTAATGACTTCTTCTTCACAACTTGCTCCTTGTGGGTCTTCAGTCTTGTTTCAGAGGTTTAGCAACTACATTATTCCACCATTCCATCAATAGGCAGAATCACTTTACCAAGCAACAAATATTTCTGCTTTCTTCACTTCTTTTCTTTCATTGTCTTTCACCTGTCACAGTGATCTACTGGTTTGAGTTTCCCTGAGTTTCATCCTCGGCCTCACGCTGTCCTGTTACCAACCCCCGTACACCCACCGTCTTCTGACAGCTCATTCATCGATTTTGAAACTTCTTTAGGGATTTGGGACACAATCTAAAAGGAAGATTAATGCCAGAAATTAATGACTTCCAGTGTGTTTGCTGAAAGAGCACATACAAGGAAAATAAACCATTTACAAACTGATGTTCTGATTAATCCTCAGAAGAGATTTTTGGTGAACAACCTTGTTGCAACAGTGAAAGGCTATCACCTTTGGTCCACTTTGGTGTCAGTTTGTGAGTTTTTGCGTGTGCGTGCTTATAGGGGGAATTTGTTGCATGTTTGTGTTTATTTGAAACTGGAAAGTTCCATGTAATCCTTTCTTAATACAATGTATTATAGATAAAACCATCAGTTGAGAAAGTATATATGGAACAGGCAAACCCAAAACGTCACAGTGTGACCAACAGCATTGATTTATTAGTTCTCAGCACTACATTCCATTGAAAAAAAAACAGTTGCACATTTACACATTTATAATGATTTGATGGAAGGAATTGAGTCTGACCATTCAGTTTGACCTCTTGTTATAACTTTAAAAAAAATGAGGCAAACCTCAAAGCAAACAGTCAAAGATCAGACAGGGCAGCACCTGTGTCTGATATAGCCAGACAGCCTTACCTTCAGCCTTGTGTGACGTTACCATGAACACACCTTAGAAGTTTTCCATTGGCTAGTGTAAATGTGTGTCATCTAAGTTGTCTGATTCTGAGTAAAGTCTGTATGCTGTCAGGAGGAGATAAACTCTAATGACCGCTTATTAAAGTAATTTGATAAGTTAAGAGGCCCGGTTCCATTCACACTTTATTTGTATTGCATTATCTACATTATGGTGATTGAGGACTTTTTATGAGTCTTAATGGCTAATCTGCCATCTGATGTCACTTTTTTACACTACATTGCTTTAAGGGCCACATCACAAGGTTTCCGAGTGACATTTTAGCTGATCTGGAGAGCCTAGCGGCATCTAGTCAACATTTTCTGCATTAACAGAACATTTTAAACAACAAAAAAGAAATGAACAGAGAACCAGCAACTGGCAGGTCCTGTCCATGAAGTTAGGAGACTTATATATTCTGTTTGAAATGGAATATACATATTTGTTTTTTATCTGGAGAATTTTATGTATGATATATTAAAAGTCTCATCTTACTGTGTTAAAAACAAATACATATTTATATTATATAAATATATATTTATATAATAATCACTACTGTTCAAAAGTTTGGGGTTGGTAAAATTTGAAATGTTTTTTTTTTTTAAGTATATCATTCTTTCTCTTCAGAGATACAGTAAAATACCGTAAAATAGTACTATTGTGAAAATGACTGTTTTCTATTTTAATCTTTTTTTAAATTGAACTTGTTCCTGCGATGACAAAGCTGAATTTTCAGGAGGCATTACTCCAGTCTTGTACTGTATGTACTGTATAAATAAAATAAAATAATTGACAAAAAATACAGTTTAAAGGTGCAATAATAATATGGCTCAGAGGTCTGATGGACTGCCCTGCACCATTGTGGAATAGTTGTGGAAAAACTTCACCAGTATGTGCCCACACTGTTCTTTCAGAAGATAAAAAGTACGATAAACGACCATGAATTGTGTAAAAAAGATGGTAATGGCTTTCTCAAGGTCATCTTTCATCTATAATTTCCTTGTATGCACACCTGTATGAATGAGGTTATTTAAACGACTGCCATAACAATCTCTGACTAGTGTTGAGCATTTCAAGTTTAATGTGGAGCCTGTGTGACTCAAGCAGAGATCTTAGCAAAGTGACAGTTTTATGGTGATTCAAGCACACATACACACACACTCATACACTCATGGCTCCTTAATTTCCCTGCACAACACATTTATATGTTCCTCAAAGGATGAATGAATTTCGGTGCTGGAAGCAGAGTGCTAATGTATTCTGTGGAGTGTTCACTAGGTTTAAAACTTTGCCAAATTTATCTTTGAATAATCCAAATTCAACATTAAGTATATTTGTTGGTATCCCAGTAGGTTTCGTTTTATATTTCAAAACTAGTTCTACTGATAGACCTGCTGAACACACTAAATAACATCAACTCTTGCCCTACATAGCTGTTAACCATGTGTGATGGTCATTTCTTGCACTATTACAGAACTGACTATTACTCATCAGCCCTTTATCTCTAATGGGACTCAGTTTGGCTGTCATGCCAGCATTTCTTAGAAGCTTGTGCCATGATGTCACCCACTGGCCTATCTCGCCAAGCTCCGCCCCCATCGCTCCGAGGCTTTTAGGGACAGACCTTCAGGTCATTTGTGTTCTGGCTCAGCTGCTGAACCATCAAGCAAAAAAAAAAAAAAAAACTACAGTGTTCGTGTTTGTGTGCCCATTTTTTATAACGCAATTTTTTATAACGCAATAGACCTGAGGCTGCATAACACGCAAATAAGACCCCTGACAGTCATTACTCTAGACCACACTCTCCCGAACGATTTTTCGTTGGTACTTTTTGTGGCTGGGTTATTGTGCAATGGACCAGTCCCTTGATAGTGCTGATAGTGGGCTCAGAATACTGGTATTGTGAGGCAGAGAGACCGAGGTGGGATCCAAAATCAGGAAAATTGCATATTGTGTCCACGTACAGTTGTCAGGGTTTTGAACTTGATCTAACAATGTGAATGAAGACCAAAGTCCACACCCATGGCTTGGTCAGCTTATAAACTGTTACTTTTGTCTGAGGACAGATGGCCAATTCAGTCTCAGTGATACAGGACATGTTAACATTTTAGTTTGATCAATTTTCTTTAGTCTTTGACATCTTAGGCAGCTTTTGATGCCCATACACTACATGACTTTCAAAGTTCTGACTGTCGTCACTGTCATTTCACACTGCAGGACTTGGATCAGACAGGTCAAAATATTTTAATTGCTAAATATCTCTCAGGCATTACTGATACATTTTGTCTCTATTAAGTTCTGATGAAAGGAAAATCAGGGCTAGTGTGTGGGTGGCATTAAGGATTTTTATGTAAATTATTTATTAATCTTGGTGGTAGAGGTTTGGGGCATTACATATAAACAGTATATGGAAAAACTATAAAAATGTCTTATTCCGTTATATACTATACTACTATATTACACCTTATATCCCTTATAAATAAACATGTCCACACAGGAATGGTATTAGTTCCTTATGGTTTTCCACCAAAAGGTACAACAAATGCTACCATGAGGCAAATATTAATGTCTCTTAATTTACGCATAATTCGAGATAATGCTGTTTTGGTGTCTGTAATATTTGGGTTATGTTTACGATTTGGGATAGATATACATTTATTACAAATCTTTCTGAACACTAGACAACCCTAGTGGAAAAATAAATATACTAAAATATATTTGAAATACACGTATTTCATGCTAAGTGTATTACAAATACATTTATATATTTATGTACTTAATACAAATACCTTGCAATTGTACTTTTGGTGTACTAAACTGGTATACTTAAAGTCTGCTAAATTGGAACAACTAATTTTGTACTTAATGCACTTTAATTGTGTGGAAGTAGTGCTGTAGTCTAACTAAAGATATACTGAATGTGCTAAAGTGGAACTATTGCAAGTATAATTTAAAATATCTTGCTTTTAAAGACCAACATCGTTGGATCATACAGATCATACAGTCCTCATCAATAGTAACATAAAAACACATTTTAGGCCTTAATATTAAGAAATGTGCATTGTGCACAAGTAGTACTCCAAATAAAGTTGAATTATCATTTTTATATCAGTATGTCTCGAGTGATATGTCAGTAAATATATGAATAGATTTGAACTATATTTAGTATGAAATAAATGTATTTTAAATATATTACTTTTTTACTAGGGAAGGGAGAGCGCTGTGTCCCAAAAAAAAAAAAAAGAAGCTTTTTCACTTGTGCAGTGTGTTGTGTAAAAAGTGCTGAGTAGCAGTACCAGGGGGCCGATTCTGAAATCCATTAAATATTATTTTAAAAATCCCATTGCCATTTTTTGTGAGACCAGTCAATTCAATTTCAAGTTATTGCCTACTTCTGTAGAAGTACATTCAGACACTTGTTTTCAGGTTACAAATGAGTGACATTCGCCAACACCATGTGCAGTATGTCTAAAAAATATACATTATAATTGGCACATAATATGGCTTATTCACCACACTCCATGATTTTCTTTTCATTTATTTGGATTTATTAATCTGTCAAACAATATAGTAATTTAGTGTTTGCTTAACATAATGCAGCTATAGTTCCACACTTGTAGGCAGAAAGGTTGCCTGAGAGCTAGAGATGAGCATACATCTGCATTCACTCAGAGGTGATTTACACAGCTTATCTGTTTATATGGAGGGTTTCAGTGGGGAAAAGGTTATTGCATTGTAGTCAATCTCTTCACACTGTTAATGGGGCCAAAATGTCATCAAATGTTGCAATGTAAAAGGCATGGATGGGTGAAAGGGTCTCATCAGACCCCGTGATTACAAATGCTACGTCCGAAACCTTGCTGCTTTGCGGTCTAGTTAGTCAATGACAGGCCACAATTTTTTCGCATAAAGGCAACTGGTAAGGAAAATGTTTTTTGACAAAGCACCATATGTTCATGTCTAATGACCTAGAATAACTTTGAGTAAGCATTAGACCAAATAAATACTTAGTCACTACAATTAAAATTTTTCAGTTGAGTCAAAGTTAAGAAAAATGGACATTAAATAATAAGCCAAGTTGAATAGAATGACTTATTTTCATTAAGTCAAGATAAGATTTGGATGTGACTTAATGCCTCTTTATCTCAGTATGCTATTGTATTGATGACCTTAAAGCTTCATAAAGACTTTTATGGTGTATTGCATCCTCTTTGTAGCTAGAAAGCTTCAGTCCCATTGTAATTATGAAAAACGGTGACCAATATTGTCTTCAGAATTTCTCCTTCGTGTTCTGGCAGATGATGAGTTTGGATTATGTTTAAATAATCACAGGTTTTTCATTTTTGGGTGAACTAATCCATTAAGGGAACCTGGGACGCATCTTGTCCATACACGGGAAGAGCGGCCTCACAGAAGTGGAGATACTAAACTGGATTTATGGCAGCAGTGATGCCATTAACTTCAGGTGCTCGTCCTCACTTGCTGCCAGCAGTGTTGCGCTTTCAAATGGCAGTGGTGCAAAAACATGCTGATGTTTTTGTACCTTTTCCATTTAAATACTGAAGATCCAGCTAAATCCCGGAAGGCCAGTCTGTTCGAGACGAGTGCAGAAGAATATCAGTGGATTAGCTTTATCAGACACATAGTCAGCATAATAGCTGGTGATATATTATCACCATCAAACTTTGAGTTCGAGACTCAGGAACAAACCAGAGGAAAAAAGAGATAAGGACGAGGGTAAAAGATTGTCCTTTGTGCTTAAAGTCCACAGAACAATCTCAGTCCCTGTTAGGTTCAATGGTCTAGTTTTACAGCTCACTGACTACCATATCTTATCCAGAGAGAGTGAGTTTTTAGGTGTTCGTGGAAACATTCCTGAGGATTAACAGGTGTCGTTCGTACAAAGCTGAATGTGGTGGCATGACCTCTTAATACTAGTCACAGCCGTGAAACCTGCCAAAAAACGGTGCATTTAAATCTGATATCAGGTGTCAGATTGAATCGTAAAAAATGTCCCTGGTGTAGCAGGTAAACAACCTGGTTCCAGTCAGATATACCTGATTCAGCTGACTCAGATTGGGAATTATTTCACTGTAAAAGGGTGAGACAGGAAATGCCGTGTTACCGCAAGTACATTCTGCTGCTGCAGAGTCATGACACTGGATTTGATTTCATACTTTGAATTAATCCACCTCAATATAACCCACACATACCACACCCAGTATAGCTCAGTGCATATTCAAATGGCTGAAAGGTAATGTAAACCAGGACTTGTGATTTATGACCTTGAGCATCTTCTGTAAATCACAATGTGGGACTTTTTTCCTGTGAAACCATGTGCCATTATCACCACCACAACCAGTTGACAGAGATGGGAGTGGATGGGCCTTTTAGGCTGTTGTTGTGTGTGTGTGTGTGTGTGTGTGTGTGTGTGTGTGTGTGTGTGTATGTGTGTGTGTGTGTGAGAAAGAAAGAGAGGTAAGAGTGAAAAGTAAGAGCGACACGGCTAATTATGAAAGGAAACAGTCTAAGAGGGTTTATGTGCGGAGAAGGGGAAAAACACATAGGACAAAAAAAATAGAAAGCACAAACGTACATACTGGCAAAATACAAGAAAAAACAAATGCTAAAGAAGAGCTAAACAAAATGTCTGTTCCCATTTAAACAGCTTTTACATGCTTGATTGTTGCTATTTGTCAGCTATTCTTTTGAAGAGTGAACAAATAATCCTGAAATGTGGATGTCTGTTTATGTGCATATGCTTGTGCATGTCTGTGATTGTAACATCTAACTTTAACATTTTATTCTTAGTTGTTAGAAGCAATGTAGCAATAACAGCAACCCTGATTATCACCTAGTATCCAGATGCATGACATTTTTTAATGTGAATTGAAGGGTAGCTGACTTTCATTCAGTGTGTTTAGTAAAGTTGAAGTGAGGATTCTGGAGTGTGATTAGCCAACGTGATTAAGTGTTAGTATTTAAGGTCAGGTTTTTTATTATTTTTGTTAAACATTTTACTATTGTTTTTAGAAGCAGGTGTATTTCATTTGTAAATGTTTTCCAGAGGGTTCTCTTATCATTGGGGTTTAGTGCTTGTGGAGGGGAGTGAAGACACGGTGGGCTTGTTTCTTGAAACATTCTCAGATCCCAGTCAAGGCTGCCAATCATCCTGGAAGGATAGTCATGTTGTTTTACTTTGCAAAAAAGAAAACGGTATAAATAATTCTATATCTGATTAACTGACAAACTTTGTTTGGTTTGGTTTGGTTACCGTCTCTATGAAATTAATCTAAATAAGCACTTTCTCTTAAAGAGCTCAGACAAACATTCTGAAAGGTTTATGTTTGATGCAAGTACTTGGTGTATTTTTTCCTGAAATGTATTTGGAAACAAGCACATACATAGATGTCGTTTTCGATTAATTACTATGAATCAACTGAACATTTAGTAAATGTAACATTATTTCACTATTCAAGAGTGAATTAATACAAATTAAGCAATAAAGAATTTTTTTCGCTGTGTTTTCTGAAGTCCACAGTCAACGCAGCCATCTACCAGGAAATTTTAGAGCACTTCATGCTTCCTTCTGCTGACAAGCTTTATGGAGATGCTGATTTAATTTTCCAGCAGGACTTGGCACCTGCCCACACTGCCAAAAGCACCAAAAGCTGGTTCAATGACCATGGTGTTACTGTGCTTGATTGGCCTGCAAACTCGCCTGACCTGAACCCCATAGAGAATCTACGGGATATTGTCAAGAGGAAGATGAGAGACACCAGACCCAACAATGCAGATGACCTGAAGGCCGCTATCAAAGCAACCTGGGCTTCCATACCAACTCAGCAGTGCCACAGGCTGATTGTCTCCATGCCACGCCACACTGATGCAGTAATTCATGCAAAAGGAGGCCCAACCAAGTATTGAGTACATGTACAGTAAATGAACATACTTTCCAGAAGGCCAACAATTCACTAAAAATGTTTTTTTATTGGTCTTATGAAGTATTCTAATTTGTTGAGATAGTGAATTGGTGGGTTTTTGTGAAATGTGAGCCAAAATCATCACAATTAAAAGAACCAAATACTTAAACTACTTCAGTCTGTGTGCATAGAATTTATTTAATACACGAGTTTCACAATTTGAGTTGAATTACTGAAATAAATGAACTTTTCCACGACATTCTAATTGATTGAGATGCACCTGTATGTGCATATGCTGTGCAACATAGGCTAACTAAATTAATTAGCTGTTCAACAGATTTAAAGGGGTCATCGGATGCCCATTTTCCACAAGTCGATATGATTCTTTAGGGTTTTAATGAAAAGTCTGTAACATAGTTTGGTTAAAATTTCTCAATGGTAGTGTAAAAAACACTTTTTTTACCCTGTCTAAAACAGCTCTTTTCAGATAAAGCCGTTTTGTAGGATTTTCCTTTAAACGTTAATGAGCTCTGCTGACCCCGCCCCTTTCTTCCGAGCTGCTCTCAGAGAGACTGTTTACTTTAGCCGCATTCATCGTGAAACTTGCTAATTAGCTCATTATTAGGAAAGGTGATTTGCAAAGATTCACTGTAAAAAAAATTCCGTAAAATTTCCGCCGGAATTTTACCATAAAAGGTACGGTAGCAACATTTTAGGTTTTAACTTAAATTTACAGTTAAATACCGTAATTTCATTAACTGATATAATGTTAATATACCAACCTATTGAAGTACTGAAATCTGTT
>NW_015505604.1:143587-197479 GCF_001515645.1 Sinocyclocheilus grahami | reverse complement strand
TGTGATGATTTTGGCTCACATTTCACAAAAACCCACCAATTCACTATCTCAACAAATTAGAATATGGTGACATGCCAATCAGCTAATCAACTCAAAACACCTGCAAAGGTTTCCTGAGCCTTCAAAATGGTCTCTCAGTTTGGTTCACTAGGCTACACAATCATGGGGAAGACTGCTGATCTGACAGTTGTCCAGAAGACAATCATTGACACCCTTCACAAGGAGGGTAAGTGACAAACATTCATTGCCAAAGAAGCTGGCTGTTCACAGAGTGCTGTATCCAAGCATGTTAACAGAAAGTTGAGTGGAAGGAAAAAGTATGGAAGAAAAAGATACACTGAGAGAACCAACTGAGAGAACCGCAGCCTTATGAGGATTGTCAAGCAAAATCGATTCAAGAATTTGAGTGAACTTCACAAGGAATGGACTGAGGCTGGGGTCAAGGCATCAAGAGCCACCACACACAGACGTGTCAAGGAATTTGGCTACAGTTGTCGTATTCCTCTTGTTAAGCCACTCCTGAACCACAGACAACGTCAGAGGCGTCTTACCTGGGCTAAGGAGAAGAAGAACTGGACTGTTGCCCAGTGGTCCAAAGTCCTCTTTTCAGATGAGAGCAAGTTTTGTATTTCATTTGGAAACCAAGGTCCTAGAGTCTGGAGGAAGGGTGGAGAAGCTCATAGCCCAAGTTGCTTGAAGTCCAGTGTTAAGTTTCCACAGTCTGTGATGATTTGGGGTGCAATGTCATCTGCTGGTGTTGGTCCATTGTGTTTTTTGAAAACCAACGTCACTGCACCCGTTTACCAAGAAATTTTGGAGCACTTCATGCTTCCTTCTGCTGACCAGCTTTTTGAAGATGCTGATTTCATTTTCCAGCAGGATTTGGCACCTGCCCACACTGCCAAAAGCATCAAAAGTTGGTTAAATGACCATGGTGTTGGTGTGCTTGACTGGCCAGCAAACTCACCAGACCTGAACTCCATAGAGAATCTATGGGGTATTGTCAAGAGGAAAATGAGAAACAAGATACCAAAAAATGCAGATGAGCTGAAGGCCACTGTCAAAGAAACCTGGGCTTCCATACCACCTCAGCAGTGCCACAAACTGATCACCTCCATGTCACGCCGAATTGAGGCAGTAATTAAAGCAAAAGGAGCCCCTACCAAGTATTGAGTACATGTACAGTAAATGAACATACTTTCCAGAAGGCCAACAATTCACTAAAAATGTTTTTTTATTGGTCTTATGAAGTATTCTAATTTGTTGAGATAGTGAATTGGTGGGTTTTTGTGAAATGTGAGCCAAAATCATCACAATTAAAAGAACCAAATACTTAAACTACTTCAGTCTGTGTGCATAGAATTTATTTAATACACGAGTTTCACAATTTGAGTTGAATTACTGAAATAAATGAACTTTTCCACGACATTCTAATTGATTGAGATGCACCTGTATGTGCATATGCTGTGCAACATAGGCTAACTAAATTAATTAGCTGTTCAACAGATTTAAAGGGGTCATCGGATGCCCATTTTCAACAAGTCGATATGATTTTTTAATTCTTTAGGGTTTTAATGAAAAGTCTGTAACATAGTTTGGTTAAAATTTCTCAATGGTAGTGTAAAAAACACTTTTTTTACCCTGTCTAAAACAGCTCTTTTCAGATAAAGCCGTTTTGTAGGATTTTCCTTTAAACGTTAATGAGCTCTGCTGACCCCGCCCCTTTCTTCCGAGCTGCTCTCAGAGAGACTGTTTACTTTAGCCGCATTCATCGTGAAACTTGCTAATTAGCTCATTATTAGGAAAGGTGATTTGCAAAGATTCACTGTAAAAAAAATTCCGTAAAATTTCCGCCGGAATTTTACCATAAAAGGTACGGTAGCAACATTTTAGGTTTTAACTTAAATTTACAGTTAAATACCGTAATTTCATTAACTGATATAATGTTAATATACCAACCTATTGAAGTACTGAAATCTGTTTTGTACCTTTGTAATACACTGATAACCACCAAATGCAGGTGGTGATGAGAAAGTCACATGATGAACCAAAGCCCATCACAAGCAGCTTTTAAATAATAACAGGTAGAAGGTGCACAGTGTCATGCACACAAACACTAAACACCATCATGGCAACACACGTGAAACTGAAATAATGCAATAAACATTCATTTAACAACATTAGGTGTAACACACAACCCTAATATACAAAACTGATAAGAAAAAACTAAGAAGAAACATAGTTATTTCAACAAAAAAGACATCAAATTTGAAATGTAACGCAGGGATTTTTGGGAATGTCAATTTACAGTTATTCACTGTAAATTATACGGTCTTTTTCCACTTCCAAAAACGGTATACTACCATAAAATTAATGTCCAATACATGTAATGTCCAATACAGTTTTTCACCGTATATAGTAGGGGAATTTACCGTTAAATTCACGGTAATTTTTTACAGTGTTCATTAAAAAACCTTATACTCACTTCTGTAGGTGAAGCTGAATCACGAATGATTAGCGCGAACATAGATGCATTTAGGTAGCTGGGGGGTTCATTCCCTTCAGAAACAAACGTAATCCACTGCGTCTTCAGTGGCTCAGATGTCCAGAGTAAATGACGACTGCTATGTTCCTTATTACATCCAACAACAGAACACCTCAATCGCTTAGGAGTCATTCTTGTCTACAACTGCTCCAGCGGTGAAACAATGGCAGACTGATGACAGCTCACTCAGGGCGGGTCTGAGGTATGTTAAACCAGTCCAGTCTGTGCTGAAACGCTACTGTCAATCAAACTATTGTGGGAGGGGCCTGTCTGTGTGACGTCACACAGACAGGCATCTGAGATCGGCTCGATTTGAGAAAGGGGTAAAGATTTTAGTAGATTAAAGAAAATCACTGGGTGGATTTTTATCATTATATGGTGGTTGTGTACACACACTGCCAACACACATTTCAGTTCAAACAACTTGTAAAAGTGCATGTAGCATCCTATGACCCCTTTAAGTGCCTGCCTGAAATGACTTACAGTTATCACTCTTAGTTCTCTGATTTAAAATACACTTGATGCCAGAGTTCAGCAGAGCCCAAAACATTACATTACATTTTACATTTTGAACAAATGACTATGACTAATGATGATGAGCATTATTATTTTTTGGTAATATTATTTTATAAGCAGAAAAAAATATTTAAAATTCCATCACGCCAAAGCTGACAGATCACACAGCAGGACTTCACAAACAGACTGAGAGGTGTAATAATACTTTTTTCTTGTATTGAGGAACGGCTTCACTGCTGAGTGATTGAAGACTTCCTCTACTTACATCGCTTGGCCAAACTCTCCAAAAGGGAAAACACAATTATATTGCGATCGTTGTGCGTGTGCAAAGCTTTGGGGACTATTACAGGCACATCTGGCCTCACTGAGCATGCCTGCTTACTTTCTTTATCATTTTCAATTAAGCCTTGGCCTGATCAAAGATCCCTTTCACTGATCAGAAACAATGCATTCAGCTTTGTCCAACAGTGTTAGGAAAGAACTAGTTAGGGCCAACTGTAATACAAGGCTAAGAATAGAGTTCACATTTGTCAATGATTTATTGTTCTTGCAAACTACCAACCGGATGAGAGAGAGAAAGAGAGAGAGATACAGGGCCTTGATAAAACCTAAATCAGTTTTAGTTCAACACAGGATTGTAAAACAACTGCAGATCTTCACATGATTGGTTAGTCTTGGCGTTCAGATGATCATATTTCCACTATTTGGGATCCTTAACACCAATTAACCACTTCTCTGATGCAGATTAAGGTTGAATTGTTGACTTGTACGTACAGTATGTACCTAAAAGTGTTGGGACATTGAGTCACAATTAAAATATCAAACCAAACAGTATCTGCAAACTATTAACTATGGACATGTTGCACTAAGTTTGTAAACAAGGTGTTTTAACAGTATAGCAATTGTTTTATCATTTAAACATTAATGTTTTGCCTGAAAAGTATGCTTTCTTTAAAAGAAATGTCACTCGGTTTGATATTTTATCACCTAACGCAATGGCACGGATACATTTTTAAGTGTGGCTTAAGTGTCCAAATACTTTTTGGGGCCACTGTATGTGTTTCTATGCCAAGATACGTGTGCTTTTAATATTTGCTCTGAAGTTCTCAAATTTCTCAGACAACACTGCACCCTAGTGGGTGCAAGACAAAGTTAATACAAAGAAGTTTGTTACACCATTATAAAGAGTTACCTTGTATTTTTATTCCATGAAGTAGTAATCACTAAAGCCTTAATTGAATGTTTAAAGGTTGAAGATTCAATATACGGTTGGATTCTCGGTTAAAGGGAAGTGAGACTTTGGCATCACATCAAGGAATATTTGATTAGATGACTCATGCGATACTGGCAGTCAATGACACTTTGTGTTGGTGTGCATGTTTCTTAGAGTACAGTTTGTTCATTGTTGAGTAAATCTGCGCCTAAAGTGTAAATCATGACTAACGCTGTAGTTAAACACGATCCGTAAATGACGGGAAAAGTCTTTGACAGGAAGTCAAGGGGGTTGGTTCCACCTCTCACCTGATGACAGACTGACAGAACAGGATGACATTACAATCAAAAAACAATAAGTGCCAATGGAAATTGGTGTACTCAAACAAGACTGTGTGTGTGTGTGTGTGTGTGTGTGTGTGTGTGTGTGTGTGTGTATGTGTGTGTGTGTGTGTGTGTGTGTTGAAAGGTATTGGCCTAAATAAGTGTTGATGGTGCATTGCTCAAAAAATAAAAAATATAACTTAAAATACAAAAGTCTCTGAAAGAAAGGGTTTTAAATGATGCATCATATGGGCGCACGAGCGTCACTGCAGAAGTTATGCTGAAGAATATTGGACACAAGCAATAAAAAGTCACTGATATCTGATTAATGTCTTTCACGCTGTCTCTTCACTGAGTTAAAATAATTCCCTCAATCCCTCATCAGTCTGAGATGCACGCTGATGCTGAAATTTCAACACATTTCATCAGTTAGTGTCTCCACTGATGCAACCGTGGCCCAATAAGCTCTAGTACTGGAGGAGGAGAGAGACACCCAGTGTCCAAGATGAGAAACACACACACACAAACACACACCGACTCAACTAGAACATTCTCCAAGCTTAAATGAAATGTACTATATAACATCTTATGCTATAAAGTGAAATACAAGCTTACAAGAGAGAAACCAGGCTTTATTTGTGCATGTGTTGTCCTTTGATATCTGTTTCATACATATAAAAATCAAATAAATATTTTAAATATATACATTTGATGAACCTATGAAAAATGAGTGAACATTTAAAGCTTAGTCTGTAAGTGCTGTGGCTACAAGTAAATAGCTTTCGAAATCCAGACTTTGTAAGATACAATATATAAAGTAGACATATAAAGCACATGAACAAAAATGTGCAGAGCCCTCTGAAGTTTTACAAGAAAATTACATTAATAATGTGAAGCTCAAATTAAAAAAGTGCAATGTTTTTACTTATTAATGTGAAAAAGTTCTGTGGCCCTGTCCCCCTTCCCTTCCTTACTGATGTCCCCTTTAGAAAAACAATTGCCCCCCCCCCAGTTTATATGCCCTACCACAGACTCTTGCAACAGTGTGAAGGTCTATATGAGTATGTGAGTGCTTCACGAGTTCACTTGATTTGCTGCTGCTAGAAGTGATGCAAATAAAGAGTTCGGCCTCTGTATCAGGTCCTGTGGTGGATCAAACTCAACCACCTGGAAGAAAACATTGAAGTAGGCTTATGCTGTAATATATTTAGAATATATAGCCTATGTTGTTTGCAGTGTCAATTTATATATAAGAAGCAGTGGATTACCTTGCCCTGGTCCATGACTAGCATGCGGTCACTCTCCAATACTGTGTTGATTCTGTGGGCGATTGTGAGCATAGTGCAGTGCTGGAAACCATCTCTGATGGTGTGCTGGATCATGCTGTCAGTCTCGGAGTCTATAGATGCTGTCGCCTCGTCCAGTAGAATGATCTATGAACACAATTTTATCAGACACATCAAGAGCAAGGAATATTTTCAAGGGGATTCTGGGTGTGTTTGTGTTCTTACTCTTGAATTGCGAAGGAGCGCTCTAGCCATACACATGAGCTGCCGCTCTCCGACCGAGAAATTCTCTCCATTCTCCACTACTGGAGAGTGCAACTTCTCTGGCAGCTTAGCAATCTGCAAGAAAGAGAAAGAGGGGTGTGGATGATTTAACACCTCATGCGGTCACTCTCCAATACTGTGTTGATTCTGTGGGCGATTGTGAGCATAGTGCAGTGCTGGAAACCATCTCTGATGGTGTGCTGGATCATGCTGTCAGTCTCGGAGTCTATAGATGCTGTCGCCTCGTCCAGTAGAATGATCTATGAACACAATTTTATCAGACACATCAAGAGCAAGGAATATTTTCAAGGGGATTCTGGGTGTGTTTGTGTTCTTACTCTTGAATTGCGAAGGAGCGCTCTAGCCATACACATGAGCTGCCGCTCTCCGACCGAGAAATTCTCTCCATTCTCCACTACTGGAGAGTGCAACTTCTCTGGCAGCTTAGCAATCTGCGAGAGAGAGAGAGAGAGAGAGAGAGAGAGAGGTGTGGATGATTTAACACCTGAATGTCTATGCCTATTCTATGACTATTATATTCTATTGCTGTTTCTCTATTCTTTTTATATGTTACCATGGCCCAAAGTCTGAAAGGTACTGAAAGGAATTTAAGCAGATGTTACGTCTATGTTTCATCACTATAGTGCAGCTTTCACTAACATGCCCACTCTTATATTGTGATTTTTCTTTGCTCTCTCAATAAATTATATCCTCACATAAAAGGCTAGATTAACTTAATGATGTTTGAGCTGCTCCTAGTAGAAACCGTGACTGTTGAAATCACAATGAAATCATGGCACCCCACGGATCACCTGAAAGCTAACTTTATCATAATGAGTGAATGGAGTTCAAGTGCCAATTGATCAAATGCCAAATACTTATACAAAAAGGTATTGTTCATCAAGTTTGAAATTTTCGGAAGCCTGTAGCTGAAAACGTGTGAGCATCCAAGCTATTTTCTGCCATGTAAAACGTGTATTGCTTGTAGGCCTCATTCAAGTCTTTACCGTGTCCTTAATGAAGGTCTTTTCTAAAGCAAGCCAGAGCTCCTCATCTTTGTAGTTGTTAAAGGGATCCAGGTTATACCTGTATAAAGTAACCACACAAACAAACACACTGAAGTCACCATCAAATCTAAATCAACAATTCTTCTTCTTTTTTTTTTTTTATGGAATGTTGCAGTGTTTATTATAAATGATTAATCTGTGCAAATCATTATTTTTTAAAAACCAGTGAACTAAAATGTATTGTTTGAAATTAAATTTAAAACAAAAAACCTTATTTTATTTTCGCCTTTTTTGCCAAGGCAACATTTCTCATTTTCATTAAGTTTCACTTGATGTACTAATAACTACAACTAAAACAAAAATGAATGAAAATTATATGGACATATTTATAAAACATATTAATAATAATAAAAAACAGACAAAAACAGAGCAAAATTACTAACTAGGTATTTATCTCAAATGGAAAACAAAGAAAATATCAAACTAAAACTATTAAAAAAACATTAATAAAAATACACTCTCAGAAATAAAAGTAAAAAAGCTGTCACTGAGGTGGTACCCTTCCAAAAGGTACACCTTTGTACTGTATTCACCCCTAAAAAATACATATTAGTACCTGAAGTGTACATATTAGTACTTCACTATATGTGAAAGGGTACCACACCATTGACAGCTTTTGTGTCTTTTTTTCTGAGAGGGTACCATATCAATAATACTAAAATAACACTGCTCTTCACTGATGCCGTGCACCATATCGTGTCATCAGCGAAGAGCAGGGCAAAATGAGGGCTGAGCAAAAAAGTTGTCCAATAACCAGACAAGTTCCATTCCCTCTCGTCAAGCAACCGTGTTAAAAAAGATCACAGAAATGAGCAGACAGCAACAATCCAAATAAATTCTAGATGGACAAAATCAAGCCCTACCATTTTTTTTCCGTTTGAGGAGCCATTTTACTTGGATTTACAACAGTAACAATTTCTGGTTCATGCCAAATATAGTGACTATTTCTATAGTGACCACAAAATGTACAAGATTACAATACACACAATATGTAGATTAAGGTTGTAAGTATCAAAGATAACTGCCCATTTATTTTTCATAATTGCATAATCCTTCTAATTGCAAATACATTTTTGCAATTGTGATATCTCACAATAACTGTTGTCCATTTCAGTTTCAAGTAATTTTAAATGAGGTGATTCACTGGTAGAATAAGTACCAGTTGTGAATAAGATAGTAGAAGAGTGGAAGAGGTGAAAGGTGAGAGGTCACCTGACAGTGCCGATGAAGAGTACAGGATCCTGTGGTATGATGGAGAGTTGGCTGCGAAGATCTCTCAACCCCAGCTTGCAGATGTCCACATCATCTATAAATATAGTGCCCTCAGCAGGCTCTGCCAGACGGAACAATGCCACACCCAGAGAGGACTTCCCTGAATCAGAAAGAGAGGGTCAACGAGTGATCAATTTCAGAAAGATCTGGCAGAACATCCTCATTCATAGTGCAAATGCCTTTACTGATATGCACAAGCTGCTTTTCTGCATTTTATGAAGGCAACAACATATTTTAGTACATATCACGACTCTCTATTTTTGAATTTAACCCAGGTAACTGTCAATATTAAGTCAATATTAACATATGACAATAATAAGAGAAAATTAAGCTTAAAATTTAAAAATGAAAACATAAATTAAGCTTTGAATAAAACATAATATATTCTCTCTCACCAGAGCCAGTGCGTCCCACAATGCCGACTTTTTCTCCTGGCTTAATATTTATGTGGAGATTATTGAGGACTATGGGTGTGTTGTCCCTGTATCTCATACTGTAGTTTTTAAAGGTAATGGCGCCCTCCTGTGGCCAGCCGGCGGAAGTACTCACATCCTTCACACTTCGTGGACCCTCTGATACACAATTCTACAGCACACAAGCACGCAGGGATAAGAAATCAAAACTATCTTCTAAACTGAATATGAATGTATGATATACTGAGGTAAACTTAATGTTTAAGTCTCTTACCGTAATATACTCCAGCAGCCTCTCTACACTGGTAAACTTCGCCTCCACTTCGGTGGACAATCTCACCACAAACTGAAGGATTCCTGTTAACTGCAATGACAGAAATGCAAGAAATGTGCTCAGACATCTAGCTGAATTTGACAAACTTTTATTTGTTAGCCTACTGTTCTAGTCTGTGAGAGTTACCTGTATTGTGTAAGATAAGGCCAGGCCCTTCTGAGAAGGGTTTATGGCCTCATTGGAGCTGAGCACTACAAAAAGTGCCACTATCAGAGTAACAGTAGCGGACAGGAAGTCTAACCAAAATGACAGCCAGCGAGTTCCACAATTAAACAGCATGAAGTGGTTTGAGTTGGTGTCACTCAGCATCTTAAACCTGTCATTGGAAACACACAAACAATACGTGACTTTCAATTCATTGGTTTGCTTTCTACATTTATTTAATGTGAAGTCAACATACAGTCAGTTGGACTAAACAATTAGTGACGGCTTCTAAGAACAAAAAAAATGTTCCTAACTTTTTCTACTGAGTTCTCTTCAAAAGTCATAGATCTTATGGCCTAAATGTTATTTCAAATTATACTACAGTTAGTTCTGGTCCTTGAATCTATTTGGCCGTATATGGTCCAACAGCACTGGATCTTTTTAGAGAAGTGGTTCTCGAAGTGTGGGGCGCGCCCGACCCAGGCAGGTGCTGGTCATTCAATTCTAAATGCAGAAAATATGACGAGGCATATCTTGCTCTTGGCTTCACTGTCTATACCGGACGCTACAGTTGTCGCATCGCTAAGCGACCGTTGCAAATCATTTTAACTCTGTGTCAGTACACCATAAATAGAACAAGGCATCAGTTTAATGTTGGGTTTTGTCGTGTCGTGTTGCGTCACGCCACGCCGCGCCGCGCCGCGCCGCATCCAGTGTACACAGCGTCACTGATTATAATGGGTTCTACTGTATTTTGCCGCTCGTGTCCGGTGTAGACACAGTGTTTAATGTCGTTGGTGAGGAGGAAAGCCTGTGTGTGTCCTATGCCTTAGCGGACAGCATGAAACCCACAATGAATAAATAAATAAATAACAGAGAGAATAATAATAATAACAGTTATTCTCTCTATGCTATTTTTCAATGTTTCAAGTGATGCAGGTGTTTTTTTCCATGTAGATTTTTTTAAATTAAAAAAGCATTAATTTTTCATAATGTTTAGTGAAATTATTTGGTAGTCTGAGGTGGGATAGGGAGATTTTTTTTATAGGTTTAAAGGGGTGCTTGATCAAAAAAGTTTGAGAACCACTGTTTTAGTCTCTTTCTGCAAGTTACATCATTTCACCAGTAGGTGGCAACACACAGCTGTCTTTGAGTCATTGACTCAACTGATTTGATTTAAAAAAAAACACTAATTCTGTTCTGGTTTCTTTAGTGGAGCAGAAACGGATGAAGTAACTGGCAATATTGTGTCTAAAATGTAAGTTACAATTCAATTTCGGTTTCAATATTAACTGGACTGTTGCATAAAAGCAATATCCCACTTGTAATCATGTTGTTGGTCTAAATATTAACTTATGCTTGCCTGCTGAATAATTACTGAGTCATTCTGGATATATGATTCATGAGTGTCATAATGGTGTTTCATATTCATTTTGGCAAGTACCACAACGTGTTTCCAAGCACTGTATGTCTTTCTAAAATATTTTCTAATATAAATGAATATCTAATATCTAAATATATTGAGGGTACTATCTTACTGTTCAATGTACTGCTTTCTTTTGTCATAGGCATGGATGGTGCTGAGTCCCTGTATGGTGGAGGTGGTGAGAGAGATCCAGGGAGAACGACTCACGTTCTCCATCCTCTTCATCTGACGAATGCTCCTTTGGAAAACACTAGGGCAAAGAGAAAACACAGATGGTTTGTATATTTCATGCCATTGAAACCTGTTTGGTGGATCAGTGATTGTAATTGTTGTATTCTACTTCTGGATAAAAACAAAACCTCATCATATGATGTTAAGGTGCAATGTTCATGTCTCACTATAGGATTGTGGCAAAGATGACTGCGAGAACTGCCACGGCGATCAGAAGGTATGGGAACACTACGCAGATGGTAAGAAGGGTGAAAGTGACGATCAGACAGAACTGCAAAAAGTTCTCCATGTTGAACGGCAAAACTGCATCAACCTCATCTTGGTCTTTACTGAAGCGGTTCACCAGGCGGCCAGTTGGAGTTGTGTCAAAAAAACTCATTGGGCTGCCAAGGATCTGATGAAAAGTACAGTTGCATGGTATCAAAATGCTGCAGTTCTCATTTTACAGAATAAATAGTAGCACAGTGCTTGAGCACTTCAACTTAAACTTGATCACTCACATTATAAAAACTAGTTCCTTTGAAATGAACCAATAACAATAAATTAAAAGTCTAATCTAAATTAAAATAAATTTAAAAAACTATAGTTTTTTGCTGAAAAACAGCACAGGAATCATAAAATGAATCATAGTTAATTAATCTAATATATCACTAATATATTATTAATACAATCCCAGTTTCTGATAACATTTTTCAAAAACAAGCAACTTTGTCATAATTACAGCAAAAATAGTGGAAATGTCTTATATGAGGTTAATCTGCTAATAATATGTCGTACCCGTTTGAACATGGTGTCATGCAGTTTGGAAGAAGCACGCAAAGTGACTTTAGTGAAGGTGTAGCCCTTGGCAATACACAGCAGTACCATAACAACAATAATAATGCCATAAATCATTTGGTAGAATGGCAGGTCTGGATTCTCTGAGATATTACCACTGCTTGATGAATTACTACTGCTGTTCTATAAGAAAAGAGAGAGAAAAACGTGATTTGATAGTAAGATGGTAAGGTCTTGATGGGTCACATGAATGTGTGTGTGTGTGTGTGTGTGTGTGTGTACGTATTTACCCCTGACCCCTGATCTAACCAGTAGCTCAGCCACCAACTGCTGAAAACAGTCGATCCCACGAGAAGAATGAAGAAAAGAATAACAATGAACAGCAGTATATACCCTACAAAGATATATAGACAGAGATAAAGGTATAAATTAGAAGCAGTGTTAACAACATTTATAAAGTAGAAAGAGACAGAGGTGGAGAAAGAAGAAAAAAACCTCCGGCAGCTTTGCAGTATTCGTGGTAAGTCCTCCATGTAACTGCACCTTCAAGCGACACTTCTCGTGTTACTAATTGATCCTTTTTCCCTGTAACACACATACAGACTATTGTGTGAGTCAAAGTTAACCAGTATGAATATAATGGATTTTTTTCTTGATTATATTGTGATTGTGTTCATTTCTCTACCTTTTGTTTCTGTGGAGTTTTTGGGTAATTCATTTGTTGCATGTTTCTCATCAGATATATCAAAAGCTATCAAGAGAAAAGAAATAAAGATGTTTTAATCAGATGTCTGTTTTACCAAAAATAATTCTTCATTACATTTAATGATATTTAGCAGGTGGAGGGACTGCATATTTAAACTGTAACGTCTTCTACAGTGTTCAAGTCACGTGAAAACAAATTTGGCACAATCATCCAGCCTTAAATCTATCTGTAAAACACAATTCTGAATTTAAAATCTTCATGCTAAACTTTAGATTTTCATGGAAGCCATGATGCTTTGTTTAGACAGTCTTTTCTAATTTAATTTTTAATCACGTTCAGCTATTCATTATATTTCTTATAAAACATTTATAAATACTTGTATAAATATATTTATAAATAAATTGCACTTTTTTATTTATTGTTATTTATTACAAGATAAAATAATCTCAGGAAATTATAATAAGATTCACTGCAGTTTATAATGAAAATAATAGTTTATTAATAGACAGTAGTAATACATTTTTTTGACTATACATTTATAGCTATACATTTTTTTTACTTTTAGAATTTGATTTGTTGTTGCTCTCCTAAAGGGATCCAAAATGAAAGAAAAGTAGATTATTTTAACTCTTGTTAATAACATATTTAACCACTAACCTGGATTTTCGATTCCGTTGACTTTGGGCTCATCTGGATTGGTCTGTTTAGAGTCATTGTGTTCAGTATGTGTTTTGGAATCAGACTCTGAATTTTCCTATATGATCCAAAAATGAAAATTAAGAAGAAATTCAGTGACACACAAATCATTATGTTCTCAGATTTTGTTTTTGCTTAGTATTTGAAACTGGTACATGTCAACATAAGTTTATTTTAATGGCCTATTTCATTGATAAAGCAATTGAGAGGAGTAAGTGAGAGTGGTTACATTGCTCTGTTCCAGCTGGAAGTTGTTAATGAGGTGAGCGTAGCGGTCTTTAGCTTTCATCAAATCACTGTGAGTCCCTGCCTCCTTTATCTCCCCATTATCCAACAGCAACACCTGATCACAAAACTCCAAATACTGCAAACACAACAGAGAGGAGCAGCTGATGACATCGGTTGAGATGAGCATGCAAAAAAATCTGGGAATAACTAATGAAAAGTTATGATTCTCAGATTATGTAGTTACACATTAAAGGCAGCTGTGCTGAGTCACACTGACTCACACAGTTGCTAAGACATGCTGTTTGACATGAGTCAACAAAAGGTTTGAGCTTTCTCTAATGAATTTTGTGAATGCACGTGAAAGAAAATGTGTTCCCACCATTACATAACCAGTGAGGCACGCTTAGATGACCGTTTTCCCAAACCGAGGAGGTTATACATTAAATGTATTATGACAACACCAATTAATCATTATTGTTTACTTCATGAAACTGTCTACGAGGTTTATGTGCATTTCCATGCATGTTTTATATTGTATCTTCTTCCAGGACAGCGGTTATATATTAACTTTACATACATACAACTACAGCCCTTAATCTCGGAAACATCTGTTTGTCAAAAAGCAACGTTTAACTAAGTTTATTTATCTAAAGTCATTTTTGGAGCAGATTTATGTTTACACAAGAGCTATAACTGGTCAATTGCGTATTTTAGATCAAAACTAGAATAATAAACATTGTAAGAAACTGGCCTGATGTTTGTATTATTTTTTTTTATATATATTTTTTTTAGCTTTTTTATTAGATATTATAATGACTTTTAAGATTTTATTGATGACCATGACCTTTCCACAAAAACCACTTAAAAAATTTCCTGATATTTTCATGTTTTCAGAAGCTACTGGGAATCATATCTATATGTTCTCTGGTAGGAGCAAATATTTACTCCACTAACAGTTCGAATCTTTTGAAGAGAAAAGAGGCCTGCAAAGCCAATGAACAAGATATAATGGAATAATGTTAGAGTGAATTACCTGCAGTTGATGAGTGACCAGAATGACTGATTTGCCCTTCAGCTCTTTCTTGATGCATTCTTCAAATATGTGCTTCCCAACATGTGCATCAACAGCAGACAGAGGATCATCCAAAAGGAAGATGTCTCTGTTAGAATACACTGCCCTGGCCAAACTGACCCTCTGCTTCTGACCACCTGAAAGATTAATACCTCGCTCTCCAATCTAGACACACATAAGTAATATTATCATCCTCATATGCTATATAACTGAATTCCTTAGTACTAATTAGAGTACTGTACCTCTGTCTGGTCTCCATATGGAAGTATTTCCAGATCAGGTTTCAGAGAGCAGGCATGAATAACTCTGGCATATCTAAAACACAGCAAGCATGTACCAGAATTTTTTAGGATGCAGCAATTCAGTATCAAGGATCAATGTTCAACAACAATTTTACATTGATTATACAGCAGCTAAGACTGGCCAGAAATTTACCCCATCCAATAAAAGTCATTACAAGCAATAAAAAACACCATAAAGCGGTTCATTGTCTTCTTGGCACTAAAACAGGATCTGGTAAATTACATGTGTTAGAAAGGTGAGGGGCAGCTTCCTAGAATGACAGGACTGACACAGAGGTAAATAAATACTTGCTATATTTGTAATTTCAAAATGAATGGGTTAGTGGTGTCTGAACTGTGTATGTCGGAGACCTGCTCACTAAATTTAGCTGTTCAGTGAAATAATGTCGAGTTTCATACTAAACTACTCTTCTTCGGTCTGTCTTGCAATCCCACCGCCTAACATTCAGATCTAAAGAGACTAAGAGTGCTCTTAAAAAGAGTGTTTTAAATTTTTAGCAGGTGGAATCCAGTCATTTCAAGTGTCCACACAATCTGGAATTTTGTGTGAGGGTGAAAGACTTCCCTACGCAGATTTATTTTTTATTATTATTTTTTTTTTATTCAATTTATTTGTACAGGGACAACGCACAACAACAGTGTTGTGCCAGAGTTAGCTATAAAGCTAATTTGCATCTGCAGTCCCTGGGCAGGATGTTGTTACAAAATTACAATATTAAGTCACACATAATACAGTACACACAACACATACAATATACAATACAATATCACATCATTTTGCAACAGGATCAGGTTGGTCATGCGGATTTGCCTTGTAAGCCAAGAGAAAACTGCTTGGTTTAAAAGTGATTCTGTGTGAGCTGTGCTACATACATCGCTACACTGTTGACAACAGACGATTAATCTTTTTTGGCTGCAATATTTTGCCAAGACTGTGGGACGCTTTTATTCATATATCAGCTATATTTGTATGATACATGCTGATCATATGAGATCTGAATGACCTTTAATCACTGTATCTTCATGAAGGTTTCTGTTTTACTTTTCATGTAGATCAGGCTGTAGAATAGCCATTTTAAATCTTCCACTACATTAGTCTCTCCTCTTCTGGCCAATAAAGATGCTGACATGATAGACTTGGTGTTGGCATTTGGCTTCCAGTAAAATGTCATGATATGACTTCAGATGTGGCTTTGTTGTTTAGTAAAACTCTGGCAACCGCACTGCCTGATTTGGATTATAATGTTTACTGAGCAGAAGTGAACTCTACTGACACTTTTCCATTAAATTTTTTTTTTAAAAACGTAACTGTTGACCAAAGTCTTTGACCTGTTTAGTCTTTGATGTTTAAAATTTCACCTGGTTTGGTCAAATGGTTCTCCCATTAGGATATTGTTCCTTACAGTCCCGTGGAATATCCAGGCTTGCTGGGACACATATGCTAATGTTCCATTAGCTGACACAGACCCACTTAGAAGATGCATCTGCATGAATAAATAATTCCACTGTCAATCACACCTCATCACATCATAAGTGAAACTGTTCGTTAGGATGCAGAAAAGACAGAGGCACCACACCTGCTCAAGAATACTTGAAATCAGAGATGTTTTTCCACTTCCAACATTGCCACACACCCCAAGCAGTCTTCCCTATAAATAAACAGAGAGATTCATTAGACTCTACTGTAGTGCTAGAACACATCCTGAATGTTTATCAACTACTGGAACGTCATAACGTCCCATATAATATAGTCATATCACACCTTTGAAAGTGTGAAGCTGACGTTTCTGAGTGAAGGTTTGAAGTCGGCATTTTCAGAAGAATCTTTAGGCTTCTCGGTGGAGTTCATGGCATCTGGCAGGCTCCAGGAGAATGAGGCCTTTTCCACGGCCAGCGCTACATCCATATTCTTATCCTGTGTGAGATAACCTTTGGGGTTCTGTACCAACATAAGCTTCTGTAGAGATGCAAGCATTAAATGTTTGGTTATTTGCATTGTACTGCTGAGAAAAATCAGGTTCATTCAGTGTAACAGACATGATCGACATGTGTCAGAGTATCAACATGTGTCAGAGTGTGTAAAATACTCTGGAAATATGTTTCCTAAACACTTATCTTTCACTTGTATGAACAATACTTAAATCTTCCTCAATATGTCCTGAACTAATACCAGATTAGAGCAGATAATGGGCCAAAGGTACAAAATCATGGGGAAAAGAGAATACCTTTTCAACAACGGTTAAGTACATTGGAGAGATAATTATCTTTGGTTTTGGATAAAATGAGAGGAATGTGAAAGAGTCCAACCTTGAGTCTAGCGAGAGCCACTTTACCCTCAGCCACCGCTTTAACAGAAAATGGCAACAAGCCCATAGACATCCTCATGCAGTTAAATACAGCAATGATAGTGTAGGCCTGTGGAGAAAAAATGGTTATAGTTAACAGTATAAAAGTAATGAAGTTAAAATACTCAAATTTGCATCTACAGTACCAGAAGTTCACTGGGCTCAGTAAGATTATATGTTTTTAAAACAAGTCAGCATTTATTTGATCAAAAATACAGCAAAACAAATATACAGTAAGATATAAGTTTTATTTCTATTTAAAAAAATACTTTTAAAATGTAATTTATTCCTGTGATGGCAAAGCTGAATTTTCAGCATCCATTACTCCAGTCAGTGTCACATGATCTTTCAGAAACCATTATAATATGCTGATTTGGTGCTATTTTTTATATTTTTCAGAATTCTTTGATGAATATAACGTTTTTTAAAAAGTATTTAATTAAAAAGTAATAAAAGTATTGATTTCTTTCTGGCACCAAACTTTTTGACTGGTAGTGCCTATTTATTCATTTAGCAGAATATAAGTATATTTTTGTTTTTTCCACTCACAGTAGAAGGTAGAAGAGGCAGGTTCAGAGCAGTGTGGACAATGAAGGTGAGGATGGTTGCTAGTGTGGGAACTATCGTTGTAAAGGAAGTGTTTAAACTCTGAACATAACCAGCCTTTTGTAATAGCAACTTCTCCTTTTTCCTGATATCTAGGTTTGAAAAAAAATAAGGTAGGATTAGATGAGAGAAAATGGAATGCCTACTGCATTCCATAGAGTCATGAGTAAATAAAATCAAATGGATGGATGGATGGACAACCTGTGACGGTTTTTTCAAAAGACTCCTCCCACGCATACATCTTAATGAGTTTGATGCAAGTCAGAACTTCATTCATAGTGCGAACACGTCTGTCTGTCACAGACACAGTCCGCCGTCTAAACACACCAATCAGCCTGGCAATTGAAAACTACAGCGCACACATACAGACACGGAGGAAAAATCAACAAAACATTACTGAGATGAGTAAATATCAAATGCAGATCTCAAAACGCATTACAGAAGAGACCAGCACACCTGTATTGGTAGGAAGATCAAGTAGACCAGAATTCCAATAAGTGCTGTGTATCCCAGAATGACGCAGGCATATATGATACATATGATCAGCAGGAACGGAACACACAGCAGAAATGTT
Organism: Sinocyclocheilus grahami; assembly: GCF_001515645.1. Taxonomy (NCBI): domain Eukaryota; kingdom Metazoa; phylum Chordata; class Actinopteri; order Cypriniformes; family Cyprinidae; genus Sinocyclocheilus; species Sinocyclocheilus grahami. The sequence goes on along the minus strand of NW_015505604.1, from coordinate 179,139 downwards.
CCAAACATGATTGCCTCAAACATTCGATAGCCATCACTCGTCAACACATTTATTGTCTACACCATAGAGAAACAAAGCATTAACACAACAAGCTCGATTTGTATTGAATGTAATTGAAGTCATTAAAAAGTGATTAGCAAAAGAGAGTAAATAAACACAAATAAATCCCTTATCAAATATTCACTGCTGAATCAACAATCAATAGCTTACCTCTCCTATACTAATGCTGGTTAGACTTCTGAGAGAGATGATTTTCTTGAAAGCGAGCATTGAGAAAGCTCCCTTCACTCTCACAGCGGTGCGCAAGTTCAGAGCCCACAGGAGCGATGCAAAAAATGCCTTGCTAAATTCACCCACGAACAGGGCCACACACAAACCGACGCCATGCAACAGTGTAGATGACTCAGGCTGCTCAATGTAGCTAAGGATTTCATTTACTAAAATAGACTAGAAGGCAAAAAATAACATTCAAAACCATGATGTGTAGCAAAACAACAAAAAAACAGTTCATAAGAAATCATGCATACTAGATCAGAGGTTTTCAAATTTAATTAGAACTATTTCATTCTGTTTCATAGATACAGTAATTTGCCTTTAGTACAATGACAATATAAATTATTTAATTTAAGAAACAACTTTACAATAGCATGCTTACATTTTATACATAGAAATATACAGTTGATACTATATTTTTTGCAAGTGGGTCCCTCAAAAGGGATTATCTTCAATATAAAATATAGAGCACTATAAGGAACATGAAAGTAATATAATTCATTTTTCAACTAAATTATGCTGTGTACTTCTAAGTTATTATACATACCGGACCAACAAATGCTCCGAAAGCAAACAGGACAGAGACGAAGAATGCCACTATAAATCTTGTCTTCTGGAAACGCATGACCACTGCAGGAAGAGATGCCTTCTCTAGACCCACATGGGCAACTTCCTCATCCCACAGTCTTTGAAGCCTGAACAGAACAGAAATCACAACCTTTCTTTTTTTGAACATCCATTTCCCCACACTCAACCTGGATATATGAAAAAACATCAGACGATGACTTGTGGTTTCATGTTCGCCAAGTGCTACACTGGATACTCATTCTGCTGAGACTTCCTAAACTAAGTTAAGATTCTAATGGAAAGCTTATGAAGAATTTGCTTTTAATTGTTGTACCTTTCTCCATTGGTGTGGGCTCCATCATGAGGTGAGAGAAAAAGTGAGTCCTCATCTAACCGATTCCTAAAGAGCTTCCACATCATGGGTGACATCCATGCAAATGATGTGAAGGAGAAAAAACCAGCATCATCCACTGGGTGTGAGCTGTAAAAAGTTAGAAAATGTATATTTTTCAGAAATTATATATGAATGATAGACTTATTGATTAAAAACAGAAAAACTGGGGCATTTCATTCATTAATGATATAATAAAAACATATGTTCTTTTAGTATTTTCTCTGATCTATTGATGAAATGGACAGATCACTTTCATTATTGATATAAAAATATGTAATATGCTTATAATATGTTGAGAAATCTGGTGACCGTCTTACTTTGAGCCAAAACGGAATGGGATGAGGGTTTTCAAGCTTTGCTGGTACTTGTGCTTCTTAGAAGGAGGTTCTGGTTCCCTGTAATCTAGAACCGGAGGACCTTCAGGAAAAGCACTCATGAATGAAGCACTATCTCTTCTCTGTTTCTGCACAATACGAGAGAAAAACAAAGGGATATGGATATCATAAAATAAAAGGGATTTTGAGTCAACAAAAAAATTAGAGTCAAAAATATCTCATTAGAGGACAAATGTTTTGACAGAAGAAAAGTAAAGTATACAGTCAGCATCTCACTTACAAAAGAAACTCCTTCCACATTCTGTTTCTCTGTGGAGTTCCTCATTGTTCAGTTTCTGTAGGTTATTAATCAAGAACTTGAAATATAATCTCTTGAATGAATAAAAACTAGTGCTGTCAAATGATTAATCGTGATTAATCGCATCCAAAATAAAAGTTTTTGTTTACATAATATGTGTGTGTACTGTGTATATTTATTATGTATATATAACGACACAAACATACAGCATATATTTTGAAAATATTTACATGTATATATTTATATTCATATAAATTATATCATATATAAATATATTTAATATATAAACATAACATATTTTTCTTAAATATATACATGCATGTGTGTGTGTTTATATATATATATATAATAAATGTACACAGTACACACACATATATTATGTAATCAAAAACTTGCGATTAATCGTTTGACAGCACTAATAAAAGCAGTACCATTTATGTCAAAAACAGTAATACTAATATATTAATAGTAGTAAAAGTGACTTACCTTTACCTGCTGTTTTTGTCTGTGTACTGGACAATGTATTTGTCAGGCTAACCTCGAATGCCTTAATACTCCAGCAGCAACGTGATTTAATGTCCTGATGCTGAGTTACATCACTATTTTACCAGGCTCAAAGGTTAACATGAGCAGAGGTCTTGACACTCCTCCTCTGTCTCTCTCACCACCTGTCGGATGCTGCAAATCCAGTCTTTTTTTCAGCCTGTGGAATAAACCAAAGTCAGTTTATAACAGCCCTGAGGATACTGACTCAGGGTGAGAAGGCAAAGACACAAGAAGGTTCTTTCACCTACTTTTTACACAGATGTTATGTTACTGTTGATGAGTGTCAGTCACCACAATTAAGGTCAAAACAAGTTTCAGTTTCTTTGAATACAAATTTTAACAACAAATTGTCAGGCTCTAAAGCTTTTATTTCTCTTAGCAACAGGAAGGGCACTAAATAACTTTAGCAATTCTTTAATAAAAGAAATTCCGGACATTATTTGCATTTTACAGCATACTTGACAACGTATTGAACTCTTCAAGCTTTTCATCAATCAAAATGTGGGGTCTGTCCTGTTAGTTTATATATTAACCATCATAACTTCTCAGTAGGTGATGGTGCACCTGATCTCAGTGTAGGTCAAAGCTGCTTTAAAGCCTCCTGACCTATGAACACTTATTTCTGATGAGTCAGTTTTGAGGACATGACAGTTAGCTAAGTTTACTATTTATTAACCTGTCCATGCCCTGCGTCACGTTACATTTATGATTATAAAATTATAGTATCATTTTATAATTTCTTATTATCTTATAATTGGTTTATTCACACGTTCAAGTGTTCTGGGTTATTTTGTGTAGCTGAACACAACAAAGAACAAAAAAGAAGCGTAGCGGTCCAACAGTAAGCTATTAACTACTCAACATCTTGTAAACTGTGTAGTAAAAGGAAAATAAAACCAAATTCGGCTCAGGTTTTTAGACCAAGCAATAGCCAATATACATTCACTTGGCAGATGAGTAACGTTAGCAACACGCTTAATACCAAACAGTTTTAGCTACGTATATATTTTATAGAATACCAATGCTTCAATAATTTATTTGAATTATAAATGACTTATTATGTTTTCATTCAACTAATGTTTTTTTTTAATTACATTACAAAAACAAACTCGCATGTTGCGCATTACCGTTATCATAGATCCCTTTTCCAACAAATCCTTCTGCGCATGCGCGCTCGACATCATGTCATTTGTGCAGCAGTGCGCTGGACTGAAAGCGTTCAGAGAGCTTTTACGTATTTAATTCAGTCGTTCAACTAATTCCCTCTCACCCGGAAAATCAAATGTTTGGTTCAGCTCCTTCTGCCAACAAGTTCAAAAACGATTTACGAAAATTTAAAAATAACAGTTAATCCACGTAGCCTAACCTAGACAGCCTCTCTAGCATCCCATCGTCTAAGGACCGTGGACTATAGGAAAATTATAAAAGAACCTACAAGTGGATATTGGGTTGCAGCTGTCTCAAAATGGAGAATAGCTTCAACTTGGCAATACATAAATGAAAAGAAAAAGACTCGGCATAGGCTGTGGCTGCAGACATCAAAGCACGTCCGAAATAATGCAATAATTGCGTAACATCCTGTTTCCTTGGCATCCTGTCTAAAATGCCTTTATCTGATCTTTCTTTTTTTCCCCAAAGTATCAGATAAACCCTTCGCTCCATCTATACAGTAAACGATTTCATAAATGTCCCAAGAAATAAGCTTACGTAGCCAATAAAGTTGCTCAGTTATGATAAAAACATTAGATGTGATTTTATAGTGCTGTTAGCTATATAGCCTGCATATTGTCTGAAACTCTCAAAACAAGTATTTAACATTATCAATTATTAGCAATATAACATCATGCTGATGTTTTTTTTTTAACTTAATTTTGTCTTCAAGCCAGGAGCAGATCCTATTTCAAAGAGAGAAAATTAAACAGAAAATGGAAAATACCTTGCATGACTTAAAACTTCTCATTTTTCGGTGCACGAGAACACAGGAAAAGGGAATTTCCTCCTTTCTTTTTGTGGCTAACTCGTGATACAGCATGTTTGTCTCCAAATCAAGCAACAAGTGTTTCAGATACACAAGCCTTGGAGTTTGCTCAGCGATGCATGTTTTCCACAACAACAGCTCTGTGTCTACTGACCAAACTATGTGAAACTCATGCCCACTTTCTCTGCTTTTCTTCAGTTGTACGTAACTGTAACAGAACATGAAGGATAAAGTCGGTCTCAAGATAAAAACTGTCCTATGAGTTCTTTTCACTCTATATACATTGATTATTGCTTGTATGTGTTTCAAACAGCCATTATCAATCCAAAGAAAACCAAACTGCTGAAAAGTAAAATAATTGGATGATATTGCATACAGACAGACAACAGTAACATGCAGACGGTCAACACAGGCATATATAAAAATGCAGACAAAGTCATCTAGAAACCGAATAAATAAACAATAGAAGGGAGGTATCTGATATAATATTGAATGAATAGTAGTAAAAGATTTGAATGGATTCAGACCGATGTAGATGTATTGGTGAGATTAATCTATGATGTGTAAGACCACAAAAGTTATAAATCTACAGATAAGGGATGTGGTGATTTTTGTATAGCAACCAGAAGATGCCACTGAAATAATTTCAGTCTGATGTACATGTTGCACAATCATCACAGTGAGTCTGCATATGATTCAGTTGCAGTGTCCCACACTGTTGGAAACGGGTCATATCAAGTACTGCTGTTTGTCTTATTCATTTTATGGAGGCTTACACATATATCATGCTTTTGTTTGCACAATAAGGACAGTAGGACAGAACAGGTTGACCGTGCACTTGGTAATATGGTTGGGGGTTGTAAGATGTTTGTTAGAGAATTGTATTTAACAGTGGATCATAATTTGGCAAATGCACTATTATAAAACAGCTATTTAAGTACTGATTGTGTCAGGAAATGTGGCAGTTTAAAAAAAAATTCTCAAGAAATGTTCATGTTTTCTGTTTAGATAAATATCAAACTGGTGTTGCTCGAGAACGTCAGTATTAATATTTATTAATTGCATTAATTGTATTTTTATTTAGCAATTAAACAGACCTTTTATAAGCTGTTATTTGATGAATGACATTGATGCATGCTGAGACCATCATGCATACAACAAATAAAACATTAGCTTCATTTGACCACTCGAGGACGCTATAAAACAATTAAAAAAGGCTCCTGATTTTAGCCCTATTATTATTGTACTTCTACCCAAGTTGCAGGTGTTCATAAGTGCCTTAATATACATTTCTAATTTAGTTATCATGGGTTTGCATGACATTATGTTTCACAGTAATATGAAAATATTTGAAGTAAACATAAACTGTTTATATTGTGATGAATTTAACATTGGGACATTATGCAAAGCAGTAGCCTGGAGAGAGAGAGAGAGCAAGAGCAAGGCAGGAAATCTAAGAAACAATATTCTCAGCCAGTTCTAGTAGAGACATTACACAAAAGATTAGGGGTCATACTGTATCTGCCAAACTCATTTTAGCAACAGTCACAAGACAGGAAGCATATTGTGTAATGGTCTGCAAATAAACAGATAAGCATTGGTTTCAGTGTTCATCACCAGTAAGGCTCTTCTGTGAAACAATACTTTGAAAAGTAGTAATGAATGCTGTGTGTTGAGTCATACAGAAATGTTCAGCCTTTGTGGATTTTGCCCTTTGCTTATCATTCATAGTTAATTTATTACTCTGTGGTTCAAGGGTGTGTCATTCAGTCCCCTCATTTTGCAGACATTCTTTTTGAGTATTGCGCTTCCTTCAGCTCTCACTGGATTCATCATAACGGTAGGATTTTTTCAATTCTAAAGAATTTTCTTTATTGATTTTTGTATATTTGGGACAGTTTTGCCATTGAGATGACTGGGAAAATGTCCCAATTAAGCTGAATTCACCCTGTTATGTCTCAAAACAGAGCTTGAAACTAAATTACCTGCATGGCAAATATATATATATATATATATATATATATATACAACCCCAATTCTAGAGAAGTTGGGACGTTTTGTAAAGGGCAGTAAAATCATGAATCTGAGATTTGTTCATTCTCTTTAACTTTTATTTAATTGACAAAAGTACAATGAAAAGAGTTCCAAAGTTTTCACTGACCAACGTAAATATATTTTGTAAAAATGGCTGCAACACATTCCAGTTGGGACAGAGGCAAAATAAAAGTGAAGTGGTTATAGAATATCCACGTTAAACTGTTTTGAAACAGTTCACAGTAAGCAGGTGAATTGGCAATAGGTCAAGGTATCATGTTTGGGTATAAAAGGAGCATCTCAGTATTTGCAAGCAAAGCTGGATCATGGCTCATAACTTTGGGCCAAATTTCACAAAATAAATGTGAAAAGTGAAAGTGAAAAGTGAAAAAAAATTGCAAAGAATTTAGGTCTTTCACCGAATACCATACATAATATTGTGAAAAGATTCAAGGAATCCAGAGACATCACAGTACATGTAGGGCAAGGCACGAAACCTCAGTTGAATGTGCTTGACCTTTGAGCCCTCAGATGGCATTGCATAAGAAACCGCCATGCTGCAGTGTTACATATAGCCACATGGGCTCAGGAGTACTTCAGAAAACCACTGTCATTTACCACAGTCTGCTGCTGCTGAATATCTGTTACTCTAGGAGAAAGCTATACATCAATTCTATGCAGTGATGCTGCCAGGTTCTCTGGGCCACAGCTCATCTCAGATAGTCAAAAATACAGTGAAAATGTGTGGTGTTCTCAGATGAGTCCACATTTCAACTTGTTTCCAGGAAAAATGGATTTCAAATTCTCAGTCCCAAAGACCAAAGGGACCATCCAGACTTTCATTAGTGACAGAAGCGAAAGCAAACGTCTGTCACGGTATGGGGGTGCAGAAGAGCAAACAGCATGGGTGACTGGAATATGTGCGAAGGTACCATTGACATGGAGGCATATACTGGGATTGTACAGAGATATATACTGTCATGGGAAGTCCATGGTTATTAGATCAAGACAATGCCAGCTCTCATTCTGCATGTGCTACAACAGCGTGGTTTCGTAGAGACAGAGTGAATGTGTTAGACCGGCCTACCTGCAGTCCAGATCTGTCTCCAATTGAAAATGTACGTCCAGTCATGAAAAGGAGAGACAACGACAATCACAGACTGCTGAGCTTTTGAAGTCTTGTATCAAGTGAGACTGGACAAAAATGTTGCTTGCAAAATTTTAAAAATTAGTATACTGAATTTCCAAACAATGAAACATTAATTAAAAGGAAGGTTGATGTGTTAAACATGCCTCTTTCCCAACTTTTTTTTTTGAGTGTGTTGCAGCCATTATTATTTTTAATATATACAAAAAAGCAAAACATAAACTGATATAGATTTTTTAAATAATATTTCTGATACATTTAGTTACCTAAAAATCTAGATTTACATGTTCATTTAGATGTACAGTTAATTAAAGAATTTCATTAATCTGACATGTATTTTAAGATTCAAAAATATTATCTTGCTCCTTTAAATATATTAAGGCATTTGAAAGATTACATGTGATAATAACAATAAAAAATGTATTTCCTTGAGCCACACTATTTAACATGCTTTAACATGCTTGTAATTATATATTTTCATATACTGTATAACCATGTAAAATGATTAGACATTTTATGTTAAAACTTTGTACATTGTTGCTTGTAGGGATATAATGGACCTGAAAGAGTACTTGAACAGGATTGGCTTTACTGGCCAATATGGCAAAGCCGACCTGGACAATTTGTTCACCATCCACAAGCTGCATGTTATGAATATTCCATTTGAGAACCTCAGCATCCATTCTGGCGAGAAGAACACTATGGACCTGCACATCATCTATGTTAAAATAGTCAAGAGCAATCGGGGAGGCTGGTGTTGTGAAAACAACCACTTGTTCTCATGGGTCCTGAAGGAGATGGGATACAAATTCACCATACTAGGCTCCAAAGTGTTCAACTCACTGGAACAGGAGTTCCTCCCCATGGACTCTCATCTCATCAATCTGGTGGAGATTGATGGGAAGCAGTACATTGCAGATGTGAGCTTTGGAGTGTCGTACCAAATCTGGCATCCCTTAGAGTTGATCTCAGGTAAAGACCAGCCACAGCTTCCAGGCGTATTCCGCCTCATAAATAATGGGATGCAGTGGGTTTTGGAGAAGACCAGCAGGAAGCAATTGGTCCAAGATAAGGCCTTTGCTAATTCCAGCCTCATTGATAAACGGCTCACCAAAACATTATACTCCTTCACATTAACACCCCGTGATGTAGATCATTTCCGAGAGACATCAGATTGCCTGCAGACTAGTCCAGACTCTCTGTTCATGCTCAAATCCATTTGCTCCCTTCAGACACCCACAGGCTTCAGAGCTCTGATTGGTTGGACATACAGCGAGGTCACATTTAAAGAGGACTCGGACTTGATGGACATGAAAGAAATCCCAGACTGTGAGATAGAGGCTTTACTAAGGGAAAAGTTTAATCTGGTGTTAGTTAATAAATTCACACCCAAAAACAACAAAGCTGATTATTGCATCTAGTACTCAGCTCATCTAATAATTTTAGTAATCAGTGTGTCTTGCTTGAATATTGAGATAAAAATTGTACTCTCTGAAGGCTCTGCTTCTTTGTCTTTTATTATGTTGTTAATGCTCTCTATATATGTAATACTTTTTAAAAATATTTTTGTAATTTAGGCTGTGAAACCATGTCTCCATTTTAAGGTTGCAAATGTAATAGGGCAATGTGGATAAATCATTTTCCATTGTATTTACTTGACATAACACTCATTGAATTTGTACTTGTCAGATGAAGTCAGATTACACTGAGGACACAATTAACATTATTCAGTAAACAGTGCTCATTATTCCCTTTGTCTACGTTGTCTCCTACTTTCAGCTCTTTCCTTGCATATTCTGCCTCACTCCTGGGCCGGTAATAAATGATAAAAAGATAAATGTTTGAATATCAGATCAAATTTGATATTTAATGATGGAAAGAGGACTTAAAAAAGAGAGGGAAAAACAGAATCTAACATATGTGTGAAATTTTGTCAGTCTACAACCTAACAAACAAATAAATAATATAAGATGTCAGATCCATTTCTCATGTTGATCTCACAAAGCACATGACTATAAAAGAGAAAGATGGGGAGATAAAAACTTATAGAAGAGAGAAAGAAACACATGCAGGTTTTTTCACAAGTTTTTTTTTTCTTCCAAGAATAATACAAGAGGAATAATTAAGGGGAAAACCCCATCAGCACATTACGAAAATAATTTAATTAATAAGAAACTCAAAATCTTAAGCTTGCAGATGATTGAATTTGTTGAATTGCTAGAGATGTAATTTTGTTTTCAACAATGTACTTTTGGTACTAAATTTCCTTTGACACAGAAGACATGCAGTGTAAAAAAATTCTACCTACTTCAGCTTTAAAAAGTAAGTTAGGCTGCATTACATTTTTAAATATAATCAGATTGACTGTCATTTCAACTCCTTGTAATAATTGTAACAAGAAATGTAAGCAAGTACTGTCTTGACAGCTATGGAATTTATTTAAATAGGCTAAATGAAGGCGTCTGATTACTGAATATACTTAGCTGAAAGAATCGTAAACAACTAAATATCGAAGCATCTAATAAACAAAATAAATGGACATATTTCTTTAAGATGACGCCCTCTTCTCTAGGAGCCAATGAGAAGAGAGCTTCCGTGATTGGCTTGCGCACGCTGACTGCAGTTGCGTGTGTTTGCAGGCCTACTCTCAGCGACTACAGCACTTGTGGGAAGAGCAATGAATTCATTAGAACAAGCCGAAGGTATTTTTCAAAAGATCGATTATCAGTTTAGTGTTCTCATCTCCAAGTATCATATCCAAATATTAGCGCAGCGTCCATGTGTTTGTAAGTTAGATGTATAGTGTTGTCACGGGGCTGCTAGGATCTAAGCTAAGATTCTTTTTTTTTTTTTTTTTCTAAGCTAAGCTTCTAAGACCCTTCAGCTGATAAAAGCGTGGTTTATTTTGCTGACATGCACTGCAGCAACATTATGAACGTAAGTATGTTAAACGAAATCTCGCAAGACTGGTGCCTCAGCAAGGAGTGCAGGCCCCTACATCCCAATGTGCATATTAATCACCCTATCTGCCCTAAATAGTATTGAAAATTACTAATATCACATTGAATTTAGGATGGATAGTATGCACATTGGGACGCAGGCCCGGTCTTGGCTTTTAAATGTGTTGGCCAATCATAATGCCATCATATCTGACACTGACGTATAATACATTCAAAATAGTGCACATTTTCCACAAAATGTAAAAGCTATAAAGATGCCTGTGCCTTGATATGCCTGGTACAACTGAAGTTTCTGACCCTATAAACTCAAATCGGTGTATTTGCCCATCTATATTCTTAGCCTTTCTTCATTACGCGTTTTTCAGAGTGATGTGAAACACAGCAGCATGGTGTCTTAAAGGGGTATTTCACCGCTGACAATGTGGTCTTTTAATAACACTTGGCTGTCTATACAGTAGAAAGGCGAAATGTTTTTGAAAAAGGGGTTACATGACTAAAAATGGAGATTTAGGTTTGTGGCGTTCACTTTTGCTAGAAATGTAGGAAAACTCCAACACCCATAATGCTCTGGTTTCGATCTAAATGTCCATGGTCGGGAATACAAAAATGCGAAAGTACCATAGTTTTAATAAAAGCCCTGAAGCTGTCAGAAAATCACTTTAGCTGATAAATAAATTGGGAGATCCGGGTTCAGGTCATATGGGGGGAAAATACACATTGTTCATTTATTTGTACTACCAACACCAACATTGTAATGATACAAAGTTGACTTTGAACTTGTCCTTTACGTGGTGGCTGAATTCTTTGTAAATTAAAACTAAAATTAGAAAACAGATGTTGCTTACCTCACTGTCAGTCTTGTTCTGATGCAGTTGTTTTGCTCCTCCGCAGACCTGAAGGCTTTTGAGAGGAGACTGACGGAGTATGTGTCTTGTTTGCAGCCAGCTACAGGTCGTTGGCGCAGTAAGTCAGACTGGTCAGATCTTTATTAAACCTGTTGCAAGCAGTTTAAAATCTGGACTATGTGTCTGGTCTGAGCCAAGATCTATAATGCTTTCCAAGTGTCCATAGTATATTAATCAACAAGGACTGAAATGAAGCATATTGTGCCTTACATTGCCTTGTTTTAATTCATGAATTCTGTCTTCTTTTTGCAGTGATTCTGATCGTGGTGTCTGTGTGCACAGCCACAGGCGCCTGGAACTGGCTGATAGATCCAGACACTCAGAAAGTATGTCAAATTTAGAGGTGTCAGATTAGCGTCAAATGCCGCATTCTGCCTGTTTGCCATTATAGTTGTTTGTCTGTCATGTTCTCTCTTTCCACAGGTTTCTTTCTTCTCATCTTTATGGAATCATCCATTTTTCACAATCAGCTGTGTGACTCTGATTGGCCTTTTCTTTGCTGGAATACACAAACGAGTTGTTGCACCATCTATGTATCCTTTTTAATACAGGAAATGTGTACTGTCTTTATTGTATTCAGCCAATCTGTTGACTATTGACAATTGCAAAACTGCAAATGATCAGTGACTACCAAATCTCTCCTTAACCACTTGCAGTATTGCGGCACGCTGTCGGACAGTACTTGCAGAATATAACATGTCCTGTGATGAAGTGAGTACTTGTGTCCTCTGAATTGCCCTTTGCGATCTCTCAGTTTCACTGGTTTATGAATGCAAAGTAACTTTTCTTGTGCAAACATTTGTATTTTTCCCTCTCGCATACTAGACGGGGAAACTTATCCTGAAACCACGGCCTCATATCCAATAGCACCTTGAAGAGACAGAAGTGGAGAGTATTTCATATCATCATATTATTCATCGAGATTGCACATGCCGGGACATCATCCATAAGTGTGTGAAGGTCGACCTCCCAAATAGGATTTTAACTTCCCTCTGCAATTTATGAAGAAGCAATGGGAGCTCAAACGGAAATGCCCATTTTGAAGAAAAACATTGGTTCTTCTATTTTTAGATAACATCCTTGTATTTCTGTTGGAAAATGTGAGTTTTATTTGATTGTGGATTTTGATATCCTCATTTGTAAAGCTGTTGTCCTATTTTAGATGCATACGGTGTATGTATTTTTAAGTAAATTGCTGAACACATAATATTAAAATGTAGAAATTTGTTCACATTAAGCTGACCTTTATATATGTAGGCAACATTTGTAGAATGTCAATGCCTATGACATGATGTGATGCTTTTTGTTGTTTTTAAAAAGTACTTTTATGTGACCAAAGGCTGCACTAGATGTTAAACATATAAGGGAAACAGGCAAATGCGTCTTTAATGAGTGTCATGTTTGGCTGAGATTTTATTTACTTTCTCTCCAGAGTCAAAGTCTACAAGAAAATCTTTAAATGAGCTGTGTTGGCAATAATAAAAGGTGTTTGTTTTACAGTGTTTGTTGCTATTATTAATAATGTCTCTTAACCTGAAAACCAGTTAACAAGACAGATAATGTGTCTGCTTATCAAATTCCCATAGCCCAAATAGTACAGTATGGTGCTAGCAATACAAAGGTCATGGTGGGTTCTGTTTCCAGGCAATGCATGTAATGATGAAATGTATAACTTGAATGTAAGTCGCTTTGAATAAAAGTGACTACCAAATGCATAAATGTGAAGGTATTATGCCAAATTTACACTGCAAGAGTGCTCCTAAAGTGTCATTTTTTTAGCTGTCTTTACACAGACTATTGCTGCTCAAAGGTGGTATAAATGCATGTACGCGACAGTTACAACTGTTTATTTTGATACTGAGGGCTAAGGAGGGTCTGGCTTTTAAGCAGCATATCCGCGAATCGACTCTTTCGAACTTAGTTGTGTCATCACGTCTTCCTAGTGATTTACATATTTCAAAAATCGAAAAATCACATTTATGCACATATTTCTGTTACAGTAATAATAAAATAAGGTTTCTAAAGAGGTTTTATTGCAATTTCGTGTTTTCCAACCAGTAATGTTACTAATAAAAAACGCAAAAGCTATAATAAAACGCAATTCCACACCATGTCAATCCTTTTTTATTTACACCATCAGTCAAACGTCTTATCACTTCAAATGCTCTTTCTATCGGCACATTGTGAATCGTTTATGTCGATGTCAGTGGGTTGGTCAGTGAGAACCGCTCGGACCGAGTCAGTCAGACTCGCGAAACAACTGTTCAGACGAGTCAAAGGAGCGATTGGTTCACGAATCAGACATCGCAGGAGCTCACGCGGCCACCGTACTTGTTGTAAACATGTCGTCTGACGAAGATAGCGTTGAGGATTTCGTGACTTATGGAACTCCTTTAGAGCCTCTGGAAGAAGGTACTAAAATGTGTGCAATGAAGCTGTCAATTTGTGGGAATTTGCAGGTTTTTGATACGTAGGAGCTGTGAATGTTTTAATAAACAAATGCAGGCGTAGAAAGCGCACACTTCTCTACACAAATCCACGGTGTTCGTGTATTTCAGATGAACCCATCAGAAAGCCGGTACCTGTGCACGAACAGACGGTTACAGGAGATTTCACGGTGCTTTCACTGGTGGCTTCTCCGCTGGTTACTTCAACACAGTCGGCTCTCAAGAAGGTCAGTGACAGCCTTGCTCCGTGCACTGATGCTTTTCATTCTGTTAACCGGGTCTTGTCGCAGTTTAACTAGTCTGCTGCTGTATTCTTTAGGCTGGACTCCATCAACGTTTGTATCGTCTCGACAGCAAAAGGCAGAGAGACAGAATGCTAGACCAGAGGACTTTATGGATGAGGAGGTTTGTGTGTGGATCACAGTTTTCCTTGTCAGTAATACTGTGCCTTAATACCTGTGATGTTCTTGACATGTTTTGTCTAATATAGAATGTGTTTACTTAAAGGATTTTAGTGAGCATGGTATTGCCCCTCGAGAGATTGTCACTACAGATGATTTTGCATCTGAGAGGAAAGATCAGTTAAAGGACAAGGCACGAGCGGTCAGCTCTCTTGCTGCTCTGATACCTGGAGACACTGGACTGCTGGAGGAGCTTATTGCCCCTGCAAGGTAATCCTCACTCTCTAACTAATATGATCGAACTAAAATGTAGTTGTAAACTAAAGTTGTTGCATTCCATTGTGTAATTCCAGGTCATCCATTGGTGTGGCGCTGCTGAGAAAAATGGGCTGGAAAGATGGCCAGGGAGTTGGACCAAGACTGAAGAGAAAGCAATGCAAGCAAAACACTGGTAATGAGACAAAATATCATAAATGGTTTGTTTTAACTGTAGTGCCATTTTTAGGTTTTAGATTTGGAAAGGCTCTTTCTCATCTTTCAGATGCGGTTAAAGTTTATGGCTGTGTGTTGCCACGCAATGGATCAGAGGAGTCAGAGGTGGGCATTGTTTAGTGTGTGGGTTTTTCATCAGATTCATTTGAAGCTTATTATGTCTGTGTCTGGAATCGTATACTTGCATGACTGTGTAAAAAGTGTGTTCTGTATAGTATAAATGTAATCTGGATGTACTACATTTGCCATGTTGTCGTCATTGTTATGTGACTTACCAGGGTCAGTTGTGTCGCTTTACTTCTATTCAAAAATCCCCTCCTGTGTCTTGGCGTCATGGCATAGTAAAATGTCCACTAGATGCGCAATCCAGAAAGTAGTAGATCATCTGGGTACTTTTCATCTACTGTCTTAAGTTATGAATACTGTGAATTCAGATACACTACTCTTTTCACATACTGCTTTTCACCTACTGTTTAGTAGGGAAGTGTGTATATTCGGATGCAGCCTATGTGATTATAATGTGAAGAATAGACTTACTGCTAAACAGATTAAGGCTGATTTTCACTACATGATTATCAAGAGTGAAATAATTCATGATAATACTATTATTGTGATATCTATAGAAATATTGCAATCAGTCAAATTGATCTTTTGTGGGGGTTTTTCTCTCTTTTTGGCTGATGTATCACTCAGAAAGATTGTAGGTAGGTGGAAAGAGAGTTTGTAACCATAACTTTACAAAAATAACTTGCTGTACTTAATGCATATCCTGCATTCGGGGGTGTTGCACACCCCAACTTTAAAAGCTACTAGACTTGCAAACTAACTTTTTTTGAAAGTGGGTGGAGTGGCTTGCTTTCGTCTATCATCTCCTCCATCATGATTTTGTTCAGCAGTAGTATCTACACACTGTTGCCGTCTTTTTTCCTGTTTTATGACTAGTGGCAACCAGCATCAAGGTGAAATACCGCCACTTATTGTGTTGAAGTGTCAACCAGATAATTACTGGCATTTGATGATGATATTGTAAGTTTAGTATTAGCCTGCTATTAAAGGGTTAGTTCACCCAAAAATTAAAATTAGGCTGTGTTTTACTCACCCCCGAGGCATCCTAGGTGTATATGACTTTCTTCTTTCAGACGAATCCAGTCGGAGTTATATTAAAATTGTCTTTGATCTTTCAATCTGTTTAATGCCACTCAGCGGGTGTTGCATTGCTTAAGTCCAAAAGAACTTAAATAAAAATCACCCATCCATTAAAAAAATGTCTCACACGGCTCCGGCCGATGCGTTTTTGTAAGAAAAATATCCATATTCAAAACGTAATAATCACTAGAATCTAGCTTGCGCTCACTGTTGTACACAGAAGCAGTTCCGGGAGCATGACGTATGAGGTCGAATTTGCGCATGCGCCGCTCAGAAGTGACACACGCAGAAACGCAGGGGAGAGATCAAAACAAAACAATGATCAAGAATTAGAAATACAAAACGAGGATTTGTAAAGAAGAATGTCAGAGGATTTCGATATAAGCCAAGAGGAGAATGGTTTTCCTTTACTAAAGTAAGGAAACTTTGCTTCCTTTGCTCCTATTAACAAATGTTGGTTTTCACGAGACTCACCGGCGCATGCGCAACGCTGACCTCATACGTCATGCTCCCGGGAACTGCTTCCGTGTACAACAGTGAGCGCAAGCTAGATTCAAGTGATTATTAAGTTTTAAATATGGATATTTTTCTTACAAAAACGCATCGATTCGCTACAGAAGGCCTTTGTTCACCCCCCGGAGCCGTGTGATGCATGTTTTTTATGGATGGGCGATTTTTATTTAAGTTCTTTTGGACTGAAGCAATGCAACACCCGCTGAGCGGCATTAAACCGCTTGAAAGATCAAAGACAATTTTTAATATAACTCCGACTGGATTCGTCTGAAAGAAGCAAGTCATAAACACCTAGGATGCCTCGGGGGTGAGTAAAACACAGCCTAATTTTCATTTTTGAGTGAACTAACTCTTTAAGATTTAATTTTTCAAATATCACGGTTATTGTCAATACTGGTATATTATGACAGAGCCACACAACCCCTTCTGTGGATTAAAATATAATCTATATCTAAAATATGTAGTACAAAATCAGGGTCTGTTTGTTATTTACCATTTGTTTTGAATGTGAATGTGAGAGAATCTTAATGAATACACTCTGTTTTTAACCCAATAATATATTATGGCCAATTTTTAACCCAAACTTAGTTTAAAATGTGTTTATGTTTTGTAGGCCCAAGCTCTGTGTTTGAGCTGCTTGGCAGTAAGGACAGAGAGCGGCTGAACGAGATCCGCAGTGTAGCCAAGGAGCGGAATAAATCTGTAGGAAACCTTTCCTCAGCTGAAGATCGAGCTGCTGTGGTGGCTTCAGCTAAAGCTGCTGTTCTACAGGCCCTGTCCAGCCGTTTCCAGTCAAACGCCCCACAGCCCAATTCTCTAACCTCTCCAGCCAAAACTCAGGCTTCCTCTGAAACGCAGATGGCTTTGAATGCTTGGTCCGGTCCCACTGCAGATGCTAGCAAAACCTTTAAACCTTTTGCAAAAAATCCCCAGAAACAGGCTCGCTATGATCTGTACATCAACAAACTCAGAAAGGGCGATAAAGGTGAATTGGATCAGTTATGTTTGGTGTGATTTATCCTAGACTTTGCTAATTTGATTTCTACAAATCTGATTGTAGATGCCCTGGAGTCGAGTCTGGACTCTTCCATGACTGAGTGGGAGAGATGGAGAGAAAGGGAGGAATTTGTGCGTGCTGCATTACTCTATAAGCCCAGCAACTCTTCTCTCTCCTCACGTTTCACACGTGGCAAACATGAGGATGATACAGACAGTGTTGAGGTCACACAGGATCAAGAGGTACAGAGTTACCTTCAGTTCAAGCGCTTAAGTGTACTTAGCAATAAGTTCATGAAATTTGTTTAGTTAAACTGGAACTAAAAAGGTGCTTATGGTTCAAAAATAGTTCACCATTTATTATATTTGTACTTTAATATCCACTCTCTTTTTTTAGAATGATGTGGATGACCAGCAGGCCGCTGTGAAGATGAAGATATTTGGAAAGCTGACCAGAGACACTTTTGAGTGGCACCCTGATAAACTATTGTGTAAAAGGTTCAACGTTCCAGACCCTTATCCAGGGTAAGACAGATTTTTATCATATGCTGTATCTGAAGATATTCCTTTACTATTTGAGTATATTAAGGACAAAGCAGGACAAAACAAAACAACATTGGTGATTTGCACTAATTGGAAGGAGTACACAATACAATTATGATCGCTTTCAGCCTCAAAGAAAATACAAGTACTGTTAATGCAATGTGTGTTGTTTTAGTTAATTTTTTGTACTTTCCACCAACTTTTAAATAAATAAAAAATTTGATTAAAATGATTACATTTAAATTGATATTCAGTCACTTTTATTGCTTAGATATTTATTTTTCTTTTCATGCTAACAATATTGTAGTAAAACTAAATAAAAATAGAACTATCATTTGGTATTGCATTTTTTTTATTGACATTTGTGATGCACTGTCACTGTAAAAATTAAAATATATATATATTTTTTTACATTTTTGCTAATATTTTGTGTGCCACCTGTCAATTAAAAATGTAACTGGATTTTTGTTGTTCTAAAAATTTATTTCAAATTGGAAGATAATTTATTTATTTTTCTCCACTCTTTCCATTTATCCTGTCTGGCTTGTGCAGGTCCAGTACTGTGGGAATGCCTAAAATAAAGAGAGATAAGTACTCGGTCTTTAACTTCCTGACAATAACGGATAGCAGCCAGGTCAGTAGGGAGGCCCCGAGTGCTTCCAAACCTCCCAGCTCCAGCACAACCCTTCCCCATTTGACTCCAGAAGTCAATAAGAAATCCAGGTGGGACATAGCAGAGCAGGTATCTGAACCAAAAGACCCACTTAGTGCGTTCCTCAGTGAAACGCGCAGTGAAGTTTCAGCGGCCAAGCAAACCGAAGCTGGGGCCAAGAACCAGACCGACTCTTCACATGCTTCTGCCACTCCAGAGGTACCAGTGGATACTTGACTGTATTCATTTAACTCTAATTGTTAAAAAGCCTCCTAAAGAATACATTTAGAAAGTTTCTCTTTTACAGAAATACATTTAACGCTAAAGTATTTTTAATTTAGTACTGTATACAACGTAATCTCAATGTAACAATCATGCTTTTATGCAGATAAAAGTGGCACAGTCCGATGGGAAGCAGACTGAGCCAAAGACTGATGAGGAGGAGGAGAAGGAAGAGGACGAAGAAGAAGTGAGGCCTCCTATGGATCTCTTTAAAGCCATCTTTGCCAGCTCTTCAGATGAGAAGAGCTCATCTTCATCTGAAGAGGATAGTGAAGAAGAAGAGGTGGCCCCTCTTCAGAGACACCCAACCCACCCATCTCAGCTCAGATCACTCCTGCTCCTGACGTCAGCAAAGTGCCAGGTATAATCTGAAGATGAGCAGCTCCACAAAAATCTCTTTCATTGATTCAGATGTCAAATTGTCATAATCGTTTATTGACTGTTTTCTCTTCCCCTCAGATTTAAAGCATCTTACAGTCCAGAGCAAGCCATCTGCTGAAACAACTACAGCACAAAATACCCAGTCCTCCTCCCATAGTGCTCCTGATAAATCACAAGGCCTGGATGAAGAGGAGTTTGGCCCCAGACTGCCACCTCCTGGTCAGTCACTGTAACCACTGCAGTCACCATCCCCCTCAATTTATCATGTGAACACGTGTTAAAGCAATAATAGTAACTTGCATTGGAGTAAATAAATATCTAAAGCATGAATGTTACTAGATATCCTAAAATGATGGAATTGATTTCAACTAAAACCTGCAATACACTACATGATTTTTGCTCCAAATTTCCACCGATTTACAGTCTGAAGTAGTTGACGCTACTTTGCTGAAAGTCAAAGCCAGTCTGAAAAATCTAAATCACGTAGTGTATGATGAAGCTTTTTTTTTTTTTTAGCTTCAGTCTATAATTCCATCCAGTCTGAGGAGATCAAACACGTTTGATTTTTTTTTTTTTGCCGATTTTAGAACACATTGTTTTCATTTGTCAGTAGTCTCCTAGCAACAGTGCGCATGTTTCTGTATGAGTTTATTGTGATCGGAACAACTTTAAAGTCTGGTAATGATCCTCAGTCGTTTAGTGTATGATGGACAGTTTGCCTCTGTCACTATTTACAAAGTCGGTGAGTGTATGATGCCTAGTGTTTTAAAAACCTGTTCAGATTTTAAAAGTCGTGTAGTGTATTCCAGCCTTTAATCACACAAGACATGAGTATAAAAATGCAACAGCTCTGAGAGATAACTAGGGGCTTGGTTATGTAAAGGTTTATACACCAGTAAGAGAACTTTAAAATTGATTCTAAATTGAATGATGTCCCTGCGTATGTGTTGAGATTGTTTAAAAATCATTGGAATGATAGATTTGTAATTGCAATTGAATTCAGATTAAGGCTGATTTTCACTACATGATTATCAAGAGTGAAATAATTCATGATAATACTATTATTGTGATATCTATAGAAATATTGCAATCAGTCAAATTGATCTTTTGTGGGGGTTTTTCTCTCTTTTTGGCTGATGTATCACTCAGAAAGAGTGTAGGTAGGTGGAAAGAGAGTTTGTAACCATAACTTTACAAAAATAACTTGCTGTACTTAATGCATATCCTGCATTCGGGGGTGTTGCACACCCCAACTTTAAAAGCTACTAGACTTGCAAACTATGTTTCTTTAATATCTGAGACTTCTGAATATACAGGTTCAGTAATATTAGTTATTACTTTTTTCTCTTTCATCCAGGACTTTTCACTAGTCTGTCTTTTATATTAACATGACGTTTTACATTGTGTGTCTCTTTACCAGGGTTTATCCCATCTGCACACTCGCCGCAGCTGAAGAAACAAAAGAAGAAAGATAAAGAGAAACACAAAGCCAAGAAACACAAAAAAGAGAAAAAGGTGGGTTCTTCTGGAGCAGATTACCCCAGTCTGACTGCCAGACTTCTTTCTATGTGGCAATAAAAATATAGAGAAAAAATACCAATAGAATATATATGCTATACACCATGTGTAACTAAGTTTGTGATAAAATCCAACACAGTACAAAATTAAAATATATGTATTTTGCACTTTTGTTGAGGTATGTAAAATTATTTGAAATATCTCGAGATCTGGTCATGATCTGATTTGTGTCTTAAAGGGATATATAGTTGACAAAAGAAAAATCCTGTCAATCACGTTCATCACATTTGTGAAGTGTAACTTATCTGTTACACCAGATCGAATAGCGCGCATTTCGATGTGCAAAAATGTGGAAAAAATTAAGCGAAACCTATACAACTTAAACAAATGACCAAAATGGTGTCAATACTATGCTGTTTCGGCGCGCTGTGTTCATTTCAATAACAGATTTATGAGTCCTTTCGTACTTCACAAATATACTGTACTTCGTTTTGAATGAATAGCCTCGATGCATACAGGTGTATTTTTTTTTTCAGAAGAAAAAGAACAAGAAACATAAGCATAAAGGGAAACAGAAGAAGAGGGTAGATGAGTCTAATAGCAGCTCAGACGACACCGACTCCAACAGTGAAGATGAAAATAGAGTTGTGTCTACTAGTGAACTGCTCCAGAGGTCAGAGCTCATATTTTTAATCATAAAGCATCTTGTAAATGGTAAGGTTATCTTGGTATACATATTAGTAATTTAAAAGCTTGAAATATTTCTCTTTCTCTCTCTCTCTCTGGCTTAGGTTAAAAAACGTCAGGAACAAGAGATAGAATGTGTCTGAAGAACCAAGAGTGAAGATTTTGTCTTACAAAAACTTCAAGATGAATACTAATTTGCACACGCCATGATTTCCAGCGATGCATCCCTCCGTCCTCAAGAGTGCAGGCTTTCACTGCCAGCTGGTGAGTCTCCTCCAGACAAACCATGAAAACAAACCAAGGCAAAATCTATGAAAAGTACAGACATAGTGCAGACATACATATAATAAAATGTAACATAACACAAATGATGAAGAGAAAACAATACATTCAAAATAATATGAATAATAATAATAGCTATGTGGCAATAAAAATATAGAGAAAAAATACCAATAGAATATATATGCTATACACCATGTGTAACTAAGTTTGTGATAAAATCCAACACAGTACAAAATTAAAATATATGTATTTTGCACTTTTGTTGAGGTATGTAAAATTATTTGAAATATGTCGAGATCTGGTCATGATTTGATTTGTGTCTTAAAGGGATATATAGTTGACAAAAGAAAAAAACCTGTCAATCACGTTCATCACATTTGTGAAGTGTAACTTATCTGTTACACCAGATCGAATAAAGTGGAAAAAATTAAGCGAAACCTATACAACTTAAATGACCAAAATGGTGTCAATACTATGCTGTTTCGGCGCGCTGTGTTCATTTCAATAACAGATTTATGAGTCCTTTCGTACTTCACAAATATACTGTACTTCGTTTTGAATGAATAGCCTTGATGCATACAGGTGTATATATACATTAAGCGCCAACCAATCACGCAGCGGCGCCGTGGCTTAGTTGGTTAAAGCGCCTGTCTAGTAAACAGGAGATCCTGGGTTCGAATCCCAGCGGTGCCTTTTGTACCATGCACGCACAACAATACTTTTAGGTAACTTACATAACACCAGATAAAATAGCAAAATAATAAAACATTGCATTCAAAACGGATTAATGCGACTGGAAACGTATCGCAGACATTCTAGTCATGTACGTTGTAGAAACTGAGCAACAACTTTCGAATTTAGAAACCAGTCGTGTCCACAAATCTTTCAAATGACTCTTAACACGATATTGTATTGCTAAGCATGGTAAATAATAAAATGGTGCACACGCCATGATTTCCAGCGATGCATCCCTCCGTCCTCAAGAGTGCAGGCTTTCACTGCCAGCTGGTGAGTCTCCTCCAGACAAACCATGAAAACAAACCAAGGCAAAATCTATGAAAAAAAAACACTGTTTACATGAAGCCATCATAAGATCTTACACGAATGCATCCAGTCTTTTGTATTAAGATGTTACATTTAAGTTAAACATCGGCGTTTACATCAGCATCATGTTATCTTGGTGTTTTGAATAATGATCTCAGCGTTATTTTGCATGAGAGGCGCTCCAGTGGTCTTCGATGGACAGATGAAGTCCACTGAGCTGCATGGCCGCTATTACTTCACCATACATCTTATTACACAATTGGCACACAGTGGAACTATATGGACGCAGTGGAACGATATTATTACTCGTAAAGATATATTGCAAAAAGAAAAGAAAAATATGTAATGATTAATAAGTAAACATAAAAGGCTTAGTGATCGCCACAAGAAGAGCACTCCATCGATGAAGAATCATTGTGTCCTGTGCTGCTGTCCCCACTGAACCTCCAACCCCGTCTCTCCTCTGAAGGGCTCTCTGTCTGAGCCTCTCGGAAAGAGGGAGAGACGCTGCTTTTGATGCTATTGCTCGAGCAAGACGCTAAACCGAGCGCAAGCGTGAAACCGACACGAGATGCGCTGCAAACTCTGTGGATTCGGAGGAAACGAGCTGAGCTGTGAACGAGAAGATGACAGTGATGATGGAGAGGATCGGGGAGACTCGGCTTTACTTTGTGAAATGGATTTGTCTACGCTGGGCTTGGGTTTGTGTGGGTGAGTAGACTTCTTAAGGATTGTGATATTATAATTGACATGTATTTAATAGAACAAAAGGTGCACTGTTGATTTCTATTTGAGCAGTCAAGCTCTATCTCACTTTTTATTGCATTTGACCTTTTGCAGCCCACGTGTCGGAATAATATTAAATATTTCAGGTTGAAGTATGCGAACGGCAGCGATGACAAAGAAAGGTTAAGCGGCGCACGCAGGCTTTGCAGCATTCATACCGGGAGAACCGAGGAGCACAGATCCGAGTTTGGCTTGTTGCCATGGCACTTATAAACACGGCGGTATCAGCCTGATCTCCTCCAAGACCGACTGGCTAATTGTGTGTTTTTAAAAAAAAAAAAAGTGCATTATTGTGCAGCCTTCGTGGATTAAAAAAAACAACCGCAAATGGAGTTGTTCACGTGCACACCTTCTCGTAATTAAAATGTAAACATTACCACTTCCCAATTTTGCTCAAATGATGGTTCGCTGGTTTCCCAGGCTGGTCTATTAGTTGGTTTTAGAAATGTTTGGGACAATTTTCAGTAGGTCAGACTCGCACCTGAACCTACTGAGCACCAGCATCTTCCAGGCTTGCTTAAACCAGTCCAAAACATAAAATGCTACTATATTAAGATCTGATCATGTGTCATATAGCTACTTTTCGACCTCCTCGGCACTCTGAGCATTGGTTTTGAGCTTAAAATCTATGTTCACAACTAGACAGCAATGCTTTCACGGTCTGCCAAGCACTGGGCATCTGATCTCACCCATAATCTATTCCTAGATAGCACTCTAGGCTTGTTTGAGGAACACATGATCTGTTGAGGTCAGCTAAATGCTCAACAAACAACCGCAGATAAAAGAGAGTGAGAACGAGACACCTGTTTTTACTCAAGCAGATGCTCTCATACCAGAGACAGAAGCACAGAAAGCGAACAAATGGCTGTGGTGTATTGGAGGTGGTATCTAGTCCAGGGGTGGTGACAAAAGAGGGTTTGGTTGGGGGTGGGGGCATGTTGATAGTACCAATGACACCTAGAGCTCTTCTTCTCTCTCTCTCTCTCTCTCTCACACACACACACACACACACACACACAGACAGACAAAGGGACCTTCTTCTCTGTTTCTTTATCACTCTCACACACCCAAATGCAAGCCTTTCCCATTGACTATGGATATTCCATGTCCAGACATGTTTCCCCCACTAAATATGAGTGTGCATCACTGATATTTATACAGTGTTTCCCTTTAGAGGATGTTCCATCTGATTAATGAAGACAATGATGATGTTAAATTCAACTGTAATAGTTTGCAGTAGTTCTGAAATGAAAAACAACCGATCCAGAATGTTCTCATTCGTGTTTATAGGTGATTTGGTAGGATTTCATTCAGGGAATGAAACAAAGCAGACACGGAAATAATATGGGGAAGACTGCTTTGAGTTCAGGTTATTTAAGCCTCACTGCCTTATTTTCATCGGTGTAAAGTTCAGTGTGTTGCCTACCCTGATTAAGATGATAATTTGTGCTGTATGTATCCGGGGAAGTAAAAAGATATCAGTGAGCCTTGAGACTCAATATATCAATATCCTAAATTGATTTGTGCTCATATGCTCAGGATTCCCCTGATCTCTGTCCTGTTCTCTCACACAGAGAACAGGGTATTATTAGCTTCTTCCTTTCAGCTGCTAGACATCATCATGTTATATATAGAGTAAAAGCAGTCACTGGGTGTGTGAGAGATGTGTGTTCATCCTGGAGGGTAATAAGTAAGTGTCAAGGATGGAGCTGAGGAGAGTGTTACATCACAACATGTGCTGCCATCTGTATTCAGGGGTCTCATGTCATGCAAAGCATAGAAATATCAGGGAATTTTATCATTGTAATTTGTAAATTTGTAATTTCTAGTTCTTAAAAGGTCATGGTACTATTAAAGATAATATTTGTCTTGTTGTTCAGTTTTAAATGTATTATATATATGTGACCCTGGAGCACAAACGCAGTCTTAAGTCGCTGGGGTATATTTGTAGCAATAGCCAAAAATACATTTGTTTGGGTCAAAATTATTGATTTTTATTTTATGCCAAAAATTATTAGGATATTAAGTAAAGATCATGTTCCATGAAGATATTTTGTAAATTTCCTACAGTAAATATATAAAAACTTAATTTTTGATTAGTAATATGCATGGCTAAGAACTTCATTTGGACAACTTTAAAGGTGATTTTCTCAATATTTAGATTTTTTTTTTGCACCCTCAGATTCCAGATTTTCAAATAGTTGTATCTCGGCCAAATATTGTCCTATCCTAACAAACCATGCATCAATGGAAAGCTTATTTATTCAGCTTTCAGATGTACAAATCTCAATTTCGAAAAATTGACCCTTATATGACTGGTTTTGTGGTCCAGGGTCACATTTTAATATATATTATTATATAAAACCCTGTAATCACTAATGACCGGAAAAGTCAAGGTCTATTATTATTAATAATGATAGATTATATTTTGATATTTATATATATTGTATTAAATATTTTTAAATCCAGTTATCACAAATGACCAGATAATTCAAAGATGATTTTTATTTATTTTTATTATTATCTAAAAATCCAGAAATAACAAATGATTGGAAAAGTCTGGGAAATTCATGTCTCTAAAGGTCCATAAATAGACACAGTTCTTTTTTGTCTTTCAAGAGACTTTAGCATAAATGAAAGGAGAAAAAAATGCTAAAGAAATCAGTTAATAGTTTATATGCTTACTTGGACTTTCTCTTCCTTCCTGGACTATTTCTGTTGCTTCCCATGATATTTCTTCCTTGTCTTATTGTATTTCTGTTGAGATTCGTAATCATTAGCACACACTCTCACACACGTCCCCACTAAATTGAGTATTATGTGTCAGTGCAATTCCACAGGCACTCTCTGATCCTTCTTGAGTGAGTGGATCAAATTCTTGCCATCATATATACCTCAGGAATCCATAAAGCCTGGTGTGATGCGTTGATGTCATCTCAATCACAGTGTGTTAGTAGCTGTGGTCACTCATGAGTCACTCACACACAAACAATGCACATGTCTTCTGTGTGTGTTCCTCAGCTGCCTGTGGTGGGAAAGTGGAGTTACACACCGAGAGGAGAGGAGTGATCTACAGCCCATCATGGCCCCTCAACTATCCGCCCGGAGTGAACTGCAGCTGGAATATACAGGGAAGCCGCGGAGATGTGATCACAATCAGGTAGACGCACACAAGCAGTCTCTCACAGTGGTGATTAAATGAGTGGTGACTTATTTATTTCTATTACAATGATACATAACAAAATGTCCCACCAGCATCTGTCCTGTTCATGGGGTCTGTCCCGTTCTTGTGCAAGAAATTCTGCTTTTCATGAACATCAATTAGTCACAGCAGCTTTCACACTGTTAGAAACCCCATGGTCAATTTTATGACTGTATGGTATATCCAAACAAAAAAAACAATGTAAGGGTTTTTCAAACTAATTAATTGTTTTTTGCATTTCAGTGTTTATGAGCCTGTTTGCAAGTGCATGTTAGTTTGCGCATTCTTCCATATGAAAGTGCTTAGACTGCTGTATGACTAGAGCTGACTGCAGGGATTTTATAATGTACTATTTCTTGCCTCTCCTGCCACTGTTGTGTGTGTGTGTGTGTGTGTGTGTGTGTGTGTGGGCTTCGTCACCGCTTTAATGATATTATCTAAAAGCATGACATCATCTCCTCTTGAGATTTGAACCTTGAAGTGGAAAAGGATAATAGTTCTGATAAATAGAATTTTAATTTATTTTAATCCATACTGTCTAATTACTCATTGTTTAAAAGCTGGAGTAGAGGCATTTATGCAACACTTGATAAATCCTTTTCTCAAATTGCCTCAGACAGACTGACGTATGGGAATCTGACCCGCTCATCTAGTACTGGGATGAGATTTCTTTTGTGGGTCCCGTTTATTTTCCTGTTGATATTTTCTCTATTCACATTGCAAACATTTTTTTTATTTTATGTGTTATAAAGAACAATATTAACATTTGTAGTTTTTAAAGGTAATTAATGTTTTTTGTTGTTTTTTAAAGTAAGCTATAATTTACTAGGAGTTCAATTTCAAATAAAAGCTTGCTGTTTGTCTTCCAGCAAGCCAGTGTTACCTTGATTTAAATTTGCCAAATTCACAACAATGTTTAATACATCAAAAAATCTAAACAGTGCATAAAAACACTTGTGTAAGATCACTGAATATAAGCCATTGTTGCAATGCAGCACTGGCCTGATAGGTAAAGAGGCAGTTATGCCAACTGGCCAAAAACTGTCTGGCACTGGCCCCAGGCCATCAGGTCATCCTTATTGTTGAGACCTGTCTGAAATATTCAGAAGCTTTGCATATTGTGTATGTGCATGTCCATTTAAACGACAGTCAGAGGAGATTTGAATGTCTGTATTTTTATGGCTGTAACTATACTGTGAAAGTGCAGTTTAATAATGTATATTTTATCATATAAATTAAAATAGATTCTGCAGCGTTATTGGGTCACACAGTATGGGGTGAAAGTCATATCTCTGCATTCTGATGAATGAACCATTTATTTATTTATTTATTGTTTTTTGCATTTCAGTGTTTATGAGCCTGTTTGCAAGTGCATGTTAGTTTGCGCATTCTTCCATATGAAAGTGCTTAGACTGCTGTATGACTAGAGCTGACTGCAGGGATTTTATAATGTACTATTTCTTGCCTCTCCTGCCACTGTTGTGTGTGTGTGTGTGTGTGTGTGTGTGTGTGTGTGGGCTTCGTCACCGCTTTAATGATATTATCTAAAAGCATGACATCATCTCCTCTTGAGATTTGAACCTTGAAGTGGAAAAGGATAATAGTTCTGATAAATAGAATTTTAATTTCTTTTAATCCATACTGTCTAATTACTCATTGTTTAAAAGCTGGAGTAGAGGCATTTATGCAACACTTGATAAATCCTTTTCTCAAATTGCCTCAGACAGACTGACGTATGGGAATCTGACCCGCTCATCTAGTACTGGGATGAGATTTCTTTTGTGGGTCCCGTTTATTTTCCTGCTGATATTTTCTCTATTCACATTGCAAACATTTTTTTTATTTTATGTGTTATAAAGAACAATATTAACATTTGTAGTTTTTAAAGGTAATTAATGCTTTTTGTTGTTTTTTAAAGTAAGCTATAATTTACTAGGAGTTCAATTTCAAATAAAAGCTTGCTGTTTGTCTTCCAGCAAGCCAGTGTTACCTTGATTTAAATTTGCCAAATTCACAACAATGTTTAATACATCAAAAAATCTAAACAGTGGCTAATTGTCATGCAACAAGTTATAGACTTAGCATAGCATAGACTAGTGTTCAGAAGTTACTAAGATTCACTGAGATAGCGGTCACTGAGATTTTTAAAATATTTTTGAGCTAAGTGCTCACAAAGGTTGCATTTATTTGATCAAAATAGCAGTAAAAACAGTAATATTGTAAAATATCATGAATAACTATTTTATGTAAATATAATTTATTCCTGTGATGGCAAAGCTGAATTTTCTAATGCAGCACTGGCCTGATAGGTAAAGAGGCAGTTATGCCAACTGGCCAAAAACTGTCTGGCACTGGCCCCAGGCCATCAGGTCATCCTTATTGTTGAGACCTGTCTGAAATATTCAGAAGCTTTGCATATTGTGTATGTGCATGTCCATTTAAATGACAGTCAGAGGAGATTTGAATGTCTGTATTTTTATGGCTGTAACTATACTGTGAAAGTGCAGTTTAATAATGTATATTTTATCATATAAATTAAAATAGATTCTGCAGCGTTATTGGGTCACACAGTATGGGGTGAAAGTCATATCTCTGCATTCTGATGAATGAACCATTTATTTATTTTATTTTAAATGTTGAAAACAGTTATGCTTCTTAATTATTTTTGAGGAACTCTTTTTTTGGAAATCTTTACTGTTTTATTACATCCTTTCTGAATAAAAGTACATTTTTTCAATAAAAAAAAAATCATACTGACTCCAAACTTTTGAACAGTATTGTCAGACTCCCGTGTCCCGTGTTTTGTGTGTGTTTTTCTGTGACCCAGTTTCTGTCTCCCGCGTATTCTGTTAATTTCATCCCGGGCGTTTCCCATGTGTAATTTCCAGTGATCCCAGGTGTGTCTCCTTAGTCCCTCGTCATCCTGTGTTTAAAAGTCTGAGTCCTTTTAGTTAGTGTTGTCCGTATTGTTTGTGAATGTCAATTCCTTGTGCTACGTTTGATTCCCCGCGACTTAAATAAACATCTTGGTTTGTACTCCTGGTTTCCTCGTTCCATGCTCCTCACAGTAGCAAACCCGTGACAGAATACCGGACCCAAAAAAACAAAACAAAAGAAATAACTTTTCTTCGCGTTTGTTTGTTCCACCTTTGTGCGAAGTTTTTGTTTCCCTTGGTTTGTTTCCCTCGCCCTAGCTCGCCTCGATATCCCCTTCTACGAGTAATGTTACGCCAGGGAGTTCTGCAAGCTTGCTGCGGTGACGGTGTTAGAGGATGCCGTCCTTAATCAGCTGTTCTGGCTCGGGGCCAACTACCATCACCCCGTGGACCTCCCAGACACCACTGGACTGAGCTGGAGGGAAAGAATCCTCCAGTGTCTGGAGAGCGTCCTGCCCAGAGCCAGAACCAGCCCGCCGCCGTCCGCGGCTCCCCCAAGTCAGCCAGCCGTTCCCGAGTCAAGTCAGCCGGCAGTTAAGGTGGCAAGCCCCAAGGACGTTAATGTGGCAAGCCCACTATGTGTTCATGTGGGCCCAGTGTCGGTTCCAGCCCCAGTGCCCACTCCTCGTAAGCGCCTTCCAGAGCTCGCTCCAGTGTCGGCTCCAGCCCCAGAGCTCGCTCCAGTGTCGGCTCCAGCCCCAAAACTCACTCCAGTGCCAGCACCACGCAAGCGCTACCCTGATCCCCAGTTCAGCCCAGGAGGGGCTCCTGTTCCCGAGTTCAGCCCAGGAGGGGCTCCTGATCCCCAGTTCAGCCCAGGAAGGGCTCCTGTTCCCGAGTATAGCCCAGTGAGGGCTCCTGGCCCCAAGTACAGTCCCGTAAATTTCCCCAAGTTTTTTTTTTGGGGGGGGGGGGTAGTAGGACTCCAGCCGTAGTAAGGCTGCTCCACCTTGGCCTCCCGAGTCCCCTGCACCACCATGGCCTCCCAAGTCCCCTGCTCCGCCATGGCGCCCCGAAGGGTTACTGCTCTGGAGGCCCACTGTCCCATGTCTGTCCTGAGGGACCTCCAGAGCGCCCACCCCCCCTCCCCGTTGGATGTTATATGGCGTGAGGACACGCCTTGCGGAGGGAGGTGTTATGTCAGACTCTATCCTGTGTTTTGTGTGTGTTTTTCTGTGACACAGTTTCTGTCTCCCGCGTATTCTGTTAATTTCATCCCAGGTGTTTCCCATGTGTAATTTCCAGTGATCCCTGGTGTGTCTCCTTAGTGCCTCGTCTTGTGTTTAAAAGTCTGAGTCCTTTTAGTTAGTGTTGTCCGGTATTGTTTGTGAATGTTAATTCCTTTGTTCTACGTGTGATTCCCCGCGACTTAAATAAACTCCTTGGTTTGTACTCCTGGTTTCCTCGTTCCATGCTCCTCACAGTAGCAAACCCGTGACAAGTATTGTATAATTCTATACATTTTTTTTTTTTTTTACATTTTTAGGTGAACAAGACCCCAAATAAGTACAGTGGTGATGCCATATTATGTGTTCTAGGATTTAATATCAATTGATTGGGCATATATATATATTTTTTAATCATACTTTATGCATTTCCTTTTGAGTTGTAATTTTTCATCTGATTTAGTTGTTTTCCTACATTAGAGCCACTAAATCACAAAGGCTGTTGCCGTGGCATATAGATTTACTGTAAGCACAGATTGACCAGGCGAATGCAGGCTATCAATAGTATATGGCCATAGAGCCGTGATGAAACGCTAATGCTTTGCAGCACTTGTTACATAATGATCTGTGCATATTTGGATTGCACTACTGTCAGTGTGTATTAGACAGATCTCAGCTGTTGATTATTTAGTTAGATCTAATATGTAGCTAATGAAGATGAAGGAGATAATTGGCTGTCGTTATTCAACTCCACGGGGCATGTGTACGTGTGAGGAGTGAAATGCTGTGTTTGTGCATTTTCCTCAGAGGTGCAGTTCAATCAATAATACTGAACGGCTGTGTTTGTTAAGCTGTCACCAGGCAAACACCATCTGCAGAGTGGGTAGATTTGATTGGCTTATTTCAGCAAACTGTCAGTGTTTACGTGTGCAAAAGACTCTCTTTGTCTCTGTCTGTTTTTTAATCATTAGGTCGACTGGGTCAGAGTAGTTGTGAGAACGATGAATATTTATGTGGAAATGGTAAGTGCATTCCACGTTCCTGGCGCTGTAACGGATTGGATGAGTGTGGAGACAATACAGACGAAAGGAGCTGTGCTGCCCAACCAACACCTGCCCGGGTCAGTCTGTGTCCGCCTGGTACCTTGCAGTGCTCTGATATCCAATCTACCCGCTGTCTGCCGGTGTCTCTGCGCTGTAATGGAGCCCGGGACTGTCCTGACGGATCCGACGAGGCCCACTGTCCCGACACGTCCTGTGGAAAACGCTTAGTCAACTTCTATGGGACGTTTGCCTCACCTGATTTTTTCCGTCCAAATAGGAGCGCTGGCACAGATCTTCACTGCACATGGTTCCTAGACACACAAGTACGATAAGAACCTCATATATTCTTATTTTAGGTTGCATTAAATCACATACAGCATACTGCTTAACTGTTTTTGTTTCAGGACCCAAAGCCGTTGGTGCTGCAGGTGGATCTACAGCTGGGTGTGGGAGACTCTGTCCGTGTTTACAATGGATTGGGAGAACGGGCAGAACGCCTTCTAGAGAGTCTCTCTCACCATAATAACCACAGACGAGCCCTGCTGGAGTCGTCCCAGGGACAGATGAGCATCTTCTACCACGCCAAACCACACAGCCCTGGACACGGATTCAACGCCACCTACCAGGTCTCTCATTCTTGGTGATGCTGATAAATTATGTTCTCCATTTGCATTGACATTGTGTGTCTTGTTTGAATACTTTGCAGGGGTAGTAGGCCCCCAGCCGTAGTAAGGCTGCTCCACCTTGGCCTCCCGAGTCCCCTGCACCACCATGGCCTCCCAAGTCCCCTGCTCCGCCATGGCGCCCCGAAGGGTTACTGCTCTGGAGGCCCACTGTCCCATGTCTGTCCTGAGGGACCTCCAGAGCGCCCACCCCCCCTCCCCGTTGGATGTTATATGGCGTGAGGACACGCCTTGCGGAGGGAGGTGTTATGTCAGACTCTATCCTGTGTTTTGTGTGTGTTTTTCTGTGACACAGTTTCTGTCTCCCGCGTATTCTGTTAATTTCATCCCAGGTGTTTCCCATGTGTAATTTCCAGTGATCCCTGGTGTGTCTCCTTAGTGCCTCGTCTTGTGTTTAAAAGTCTGAGTCCTTTTAGTTAGTGTTGTCCGGTATTGTTTGTGAATGTTAATTCCTTTGTTCTACGTGTGATTCCCCGCGACTTAAATAAACTCCTTGGTTTGTACTCCTGGTTTCCTCGTTCCATGCTCCTCACAGTAGCAAACCCGTGACAAGTATTGTATAATTCTATACATTTTTTTTTTTTTTACATTTTTAGGTGAACAAGACCCCAAATAAGTACAGTGGTGATGCCATATTATGTGTTCTAGGATTTAATATCAATTGATTGGGCATATATATATTTTTTTTAATCATACTTTATGCATTTCCTTTTGAGTTGTAATTTTTCATCTGATTTAGTTGTTTTCCTACATTAGAGCCACTAAATCACAAAGGCTGTTGCCGTGGCATATAGATTTACTGTAAGCACAGATTGACCAGGCGAATGCAGGCTATCAATAGTATATGGCCATAGAGCCGTGATGAAACGCTAATGCTTTGCAGCACTTGTTACATAATGATCTGTGCATATTTGGATTGCACTACTGTCAGTGTGTATTAGACAGATCTCAGCTGTTGATTATTTAGTTAGATCTAATATGTAGCTAATGAAGATGAAGGAGATAATTGGCTGTCGTTATTCAACTCCACGGGGCATGTGTACGTGTGAGGAGTGAAATGCTGTGTTTGTGCATTTTCCTCAGAGGTGCAGTTCAATCAATAATACTGAACGGCTGTGTTTGTTAAGCTGTCACCAGGCAAACACCATCTGCAGAGTGGGTAGATTTGATTGGCTTATTTCAGCAAACTGTCAGTGTTTACGTGTGCAAAAGACTCTCTTTGTCTCTGTCTGTTTTTTAATCATTAGGTCGACTGGGTCAGAGTAGTTGTGAGAACGATGAATATTTATGTGGAAATGGTAAGTGCATTCCACGTTCCTGGCGCTGTAACGGATTGGATGAGTGTGGAGACAATACAGACGAAAGGAGCTGTGCTGCCCAACCAACACCTGCCCGGGTCAGTCTGTGTCCGCCTGGTACCTTGCAGTGCTCTGATATCCAATCTACCCGCTGTCTGCCGGTGTCTCTGCGCTGTAATGGAGCCCGGGACTGTCCTGACGGATCCGACGAGGCCCACTGTCCCGACACGTCCTGTGGAAAACGCTTAGTCAACTTCTATGGGACGTTTGCCTCACCTGATTTTTTCCGTCCAAATAGGAGCGCTGGCACAGATCTTCACTGCACATGGTTCCTAGACACACAAGTACGATAAGAACCTCATATATTCTTATTTTAGGTTGCATTAAATCACATACAGCATACTGCTTAACTGTTTTTGTTTCAGGACCCAAAGCCGTTGGTGCTGCAGGTGGATCTACAGCTGGGTGTGGGAGACTCTGTCCGTGTTTACAATGGATTGGGAGAACGTGCAGAACGCCTTCTAGAGAGTCTCTCTCACCATAATAACCACAGACGAGCCCTGCTGGAGTCGTCCCAGGGACAGATGAGCATCTTCTACCACGCCAAACCACACAGCCCTGGACACGGATTCAACGCCACCTACCAGGTCTCTCATTCTTGGTGATGCTGATAAATTATGTTCTCCATTTGCATTGACATTGTGTGTCTTGTTTGAATACTTTGCAATAGTACTGTAACGGGTCGTTGTATCAAAAGATCACATAGACCATGATCAGGGGCCCGTTCATCGTACGTCGCTAACTCGGGTAGCTGGATTTGATTGTTGATGATTTGACATGATCTTGGATTATTTGGTTCTTCGAAGCTCATCCCGGAGTTGCTGTCATAGCAACAGGTCCGTAAACTTAAAGGAGACATATTATGCCCCTTTTTACAATATGGAATACAAGTCTCTGGTGTCCCCAGAATGTGTCTGTGAAGTTTCAGTTCAAAATACTCCACAGATCATTTATTATATCATTTTGAAAATGCCTATTTTGAGTGGAAGCAGAAACACGCTATTTTTCGGACCTGTGTCTTTAAATGCAAATGAGCTGCTGCTCCCTGCCCCCTTTTCCAGAATAGAGCTGCACCATTACAGCTCGGACCTGCTAAAAACATCTGTTTTGGTTCTGATTATCATGTTTATCGTGCTGAAATCATGTGTTTTAAACCATATTAGTTTAAACTTCAGATATACGGTTTTCTGAGTGCACACGGACAGAAAGCGGCTGTCACAGCATGCGCGTACTAAACTTAAGTTCTCATTCACACACATGTTTATGTTAAAAACACACATGAGTTACAAAAACAGTCTGTTATGTCTGTGAAGGTAAACAACTGGGAAATGAATCGCATGTTTATTTTAGATATGTGTGGCAGCAGCAATATACAGTAAATACAGGTGCATCTCAATAAATTAGAATGTCGTGGAAAAGTTATTTATTTCAGTAATTCAACACAAATTGTGAAACTTGTGTATTAAATAAATTCAATGCATACAGACTGAAGTAGTTTAAGTCTTTGGTTCTTTTAATTGTGATGATTTTGGCTCACATTTAACAAAAACCCACCAA